>NW_004524960.1:196763-206302 GCF_000260255.1 Octodon degus
AAAAAAGGGCAGTTGTCTCTATTTTGGCTGTGCCTGACCCTATTTCCAAGTATTAAAAGGTAGATAGCTGGCTAGGAATTTTTCTTATCTTTTCTATTGGCTTTAAGCAGTGAATATTAGTCTAGCAGATGTGCTCATGGTAGTTCTTGATGATGGCGCACGTGTTTTTCTGACAACCACACCTGCTTCTCATTAATATGAGCTAGGACTAAGAGCCAGTGCTCCACACTGTCAGCTAGGATCCAGCCTTGAGATAGATGCTATGATTACCTGAGGTTTGAAAGATTACAAATCAGAGCTAAAGCACTGGACCCCAAAACAATAGATACTATCTCAACAGTATAATACAAATCCCTTTTTCTGTATGTTCTTCTCTGCATATCACAGAGATAAATGCAGGCCTCCTACATAGCCCAGCTCACAGTACTCACCTATTTTCTGCAATTCTCAGTCATTCATCATCCAGCCATGCCTTCTTCATGTCTGAATAAAATCCAGGTTCAGCTCTGGGTCAAGGCCTCTTTACAGATAACCATCACCATGGCTAGACTTAGGCCTCCTTGGCTCCCCATAATTATAAATATATTTTAGTGTCTTTATTTTTGCCATGGGTTGCACCCAGGAGTGATAGATTGAATTAACTTGGTGGGATTCCAAATCTTTTTTTTTTTTTAATATTGTTCTGTGTTTTTCTTTCCCAACTTCTTTTTTTCCATAATTTTATTGAGAGACAAATAGCAATGAGATAGTGTCAAATTAAATTGGTATGACAGTTTCAATAATTAACACATTGCATACTCTCTTCCTAGTGTGTTATTTGCTGTACAAGATACAGACTCTTTGGGATTATAAAAATAAATTTCTTATACCGAGATGAGGACAAAAAGGGCTCACTACAATTGGTACCCAATATGACCAGAATATGCAAACGTCCCAACACAATGACCACTAGCCAAAATCAGTTGCAAGTGATCCACTGGACATTGTGTGACCAATTTAGAGGTAAGTGGAACATTTTACTAATTATAGTGCTCAGACACAAGTACCAAAGAGGAATCTATTCATCAAGGGTACCAATGAGGCAAGATCAGTTTTTATCCACAGAAGAGAAAAAAATTAGTTTATTGATTATGAAACTCTTAAAAGATGCAGACATTAAGGTGTTGTCTAAGCAGGTTTCTTGATTACTCCATGAAATGGCTACATTCTATCCGTCTCTTCCCAAGGCCAGTACAGTGGATCTCAGAGTTTTGAGATAAAAGAGGTGAAAGCATTCATGTAGTCCATACTCAAAAGAGGAAAAATTTCACCCACACACTATAGCCACATATAACCTGGAGAAGGGCGCCATCTCATCCTAGTGAAGTAACAGCCCAGGAGGAAACGCAGGTCAGCAACAGTTAGCTTACCATTACAGAACCCTCTATGTGTGTTAACAAAATTCCTATGAATCAGGTACTAGACAGGGAAAAGGACTCTGATGTTACCATAACAAAAGGATCAGATCACCCCCAGGGTCAGGTGCCTCCACATAGGCAGCTGGAGAAAAACAAGCTTGTTTAAAAAGTGCAAATATTTCAAAAAATTCACTTCTGCAAGGTATTCATAAAGAAATGGAAAACTTTTCCAATTTATGCACATACTAGGCTTCATTCTCCACACCTAATTCAGAAGATAACATCTTAGAGGTTGTGCTTCCCACAGTGCATTCTCCCCCATGCCACAGATTCACTTCAGTAACAGCTCTCCTTGCTCCCCACTCACAAAAAGACAAAGTACACTGAGATTAAGAAAGCTTTGAACATGTTGCTCCTACAAGACTTAAGGCAGAGCATACTAGACGGTGGAGCCCAAGCTCACTGTACTCTGGTTTGTTTGGACAACATAATTCAAGGCTTCCAAGTGGTGCCAAGTGATGTAACACATCTCGCTCACGTGTGTCTCTCGCCCACACAATTCCTACACTTTGAATGACAATTAATAATACTCATATCAGAACAGAGAAAGTAATCAAAATAGCAAAAATGAAAATCTTAAAGCTATCATACATGAAATGTTGTCTGCGACAGGCCAATATGCTGACTTAAAAGCTCAGGCCCAGGTTCCATCCCTTCTTTACATGTAGTGTAAGGAGCTGCTGTGCCAGGAGTGGATTTCTTTCCCGGAGGATGGTGCACCTAATAAACACTTCACTCACACATTCTAGGGTCTTAGAGAAACTTACACCCAGTTTGTAGCAAGACTAAAAGAGGCCATAAATAAGCAGTCTCCTTTCAGCACTGCAGCGAAAATGCCTGTTGATCAATTGGCATATGAGAATGCCAGTGATGAGTGTAAAAGGGTCTTAGCCTCGGTACTTCATATAGAAAAGTTTATTTTCTTGTATTCATACATGCCAAGATATTGGTTCTACCACCCATAATCCTGCTCTCTTGGCACAGGTTACATCCCAACCATGTGCTAATACATTTCATATGCTTAAATCTTTTCAAGTGTGACAAGCAAGGACATACTTGCTGGCACTCCCCAAGGCCTATATTGGTGCAAGGCCCCTCAGTAAGTTTACTCAGTATTCACTGTCCCCATTGCATGAAAGGTTTACACTGTGCAAAAACTGTCAAGCTAAGTTTCATAAAAATGGCACAATCTTGCAGAGAAACAAAACATGTGCCTAAACTGTGTTCTCCAGTATCAATAACTATCAAAGGGTCAATCATTACCCCAGACATTGGGACCCAGTTAATCCAGTTATACCCAGTTCAAACCAGACAACGGACTGTCCCACTGTTGTAAGCAGCTGAACTAGATAGGAATATTATAGGCAGTCAGACAGGGCCAGTCCCTCAAGGAGACAAGCTGGAAGACAAAGTGACTTTGCATCTTGGAAGAGACAGATATTCTCATATGGGCCAGACCTCAAGACAAAATAGAAAACATAGCTCCGCACTTCCATAGGGATGGGCATGAGGGACTGATATTCTAAATAGGTGTCAGTCACCTTGAGAGAGTCCAAATGAGTCACTATCCCAAACCCCCAACAGGAAGAGACCCTGTCTCATATTCATGCCCACTTGCTATGCGACTCACTTTCTCATTTGGTACTGGATTTAATCAACTTTACCTGAGTAATGGTGCTTTTAATCTCATTGGTTGACCATAGTTTTGTCCCACCTCATGACCACCTAAGTGAGTTCCCATGGTTTTCACTACCTTAGACCCACCCCACCACATGGATTTACTCTATAAAAATCACTGGAAGAGACAGCTTCCCAGGGATCACCCGCTTGGGGTCTCCCTTCTGTCCTTTTCTTGGATAGAAGCTTTCTTCCTCCCAGGAAATATATTCTAATCTTAACCTCCATTGTTCCTAAAGTTCATTGTTCAGTTGTAGAGAACACAAACTTGTCTCAAGTACCTTTCACGTTGGGAATTTCACAATTTCCCCTATAGCACCACTACCAGGATGAGTGCAAGGCCAAGGTGAGACCTTAGGTGTCTCATGCAAAGAACCACTCAGAGTTCAATGTTAAATTTACCAGTGGCTTCTTGCCTTAATTTGTCATGGGCAGGAGAAAAGCCTAATCTAATTCCCACTGAAATTTCCACTCTTGCCCTTAACCCCACATGTGAACCTGGTAGAGATGAGCCTTTAATCAAATAATTTTATTTTTCCCAGAGTATTGAGGTTCCTAGTCCTATTTCTAACAATAAGTTTAAATGGAAATCTTTCACTAGACTGAAGGATACAGAAACTGATGTCACTATAATCAATAGCTGATCTTGGCTGTCTACTTGGCCAACTGGATCCAACTCCACAGCTCTGATAGGATTAAGATCTCCCCAATCTGTCTTACAGAGTGTGCTGCCTCTTTCATACATTAGCCCCGATGGACAGGAAAATATTATCAAACCACTTATCTTATGTCTAGTGCATAGACCTTATGAAGGAAAGGGCCCCTCTTTTACTTTCTTCTGAGCCTCAGAGGTATGTGTTACCAGATAGCAAGATGGTGGCCAAGATGGAATATCAAGAAGTCTTAGTGAAAAACTTACGGGGTTGTGCTCTTACAATTCTGCCTTTAGTTAAACAAACAAGATATAAAATTGAATTGATAAGGAAGGCCCTTGGTCCTCACAGGAAAAACTAAGGATTCTATCAACATTGGTAAGAGAACAACAGCAATTGAATCATCTCAAACCTTTATTGCAATTGTTTTTTAGAATTGCTAGGAGCTGTATTAAGTAGAACTGCTGTAATCTTTATTGATCTTATTAGATCTCACTCTAATCCTCCATATTTGCTGTCTTCAGCTAATTAAAGTACAAATACTACTGCAAATCTGGTTTTCATTTTTGATAAAGCAAGACGACCCCATCATTTTATTTCTCAAAATTCTAAACCTTTGCAAAACAAATATAAGATTATCAGAGCACAAATTAGACAAATCATGATATCATGCTCTGCTTGTCAGCCCATTCCTAGGCCTATTCTTCAACAGAGCTACAATCCCAGAGGTCTAGGAGTCAACTGGCTATGACAAATGAATATTACCCATGTATCCTCTTTTAACTAACCTAAGCATGTTCATGCTTTTATAGATACGTGCTCACATGTGCCCCATGTTATCTGTCCTACAGATAAACAAAATCAAGGTGCATTATAACATTGCCTATCAGCCTTTGCTAACTTACTGTTATAAACATTACAACCTGATATTGGTCCTGTTTACATTAGCAAAAATTTTCAGAGTTTTCTCTGAAACTGGAAGATAACTGGAAGATAAATCATGCTATAGGGACCACCTATGATACCCAAGATCAAATAATAATTGAACACATGTATTGAACTAAAAAATCAACTAGCCAAACCAAAAAAAAAAAAAAAAAAAAAAAAAAGAGGGGGACACAGAGTCAATACTTGCTACATATACTTTAACTTTTCTGAATATAGCTTGGTGTGACATCCATACAGGTGTTTGAAATTATCTGACTTCAGTTTTAAATTCCGTTCAAGGTTATGCTTCTATTTCTACAGAAAATTGAGAGAAATTATGACCATCAGATCAGTTCCATAGCTAAAGTCCAACCCACATACACAACACATCAAGCTCTCTCCCAAGACCTCAAGCAATAAACCTGAGAGCACATCTTCCACCTTCCTGAGAAAGCCTTCAGCAGACCGTTCATGAGACTTTCCACCTACCTAACATCCAGGGTTTGTTTCAATCACCTTATAATATTCTCTTTGAAATGCCTAGTCTAATAACAGCATCTCTGTATACTCCTGTGGTTCAAAGAGAAGTGTATTAGGCCTATGTACCTAATTCATTCTGGCTTAGATCTCTTACACAGATGGACAGGCCCCCACAGGTCTTCCATTCTACAGAAAGCAATACCCCTATAGTTATTATTCTTCCTGGCTTATAAATTTTAATTCTATTACAAGAACAGACCAAACTAATTGTTACATCTCATTTTGTATATCCTTTTATGTGTAGCCCATCTACAACAAGATGCTAGCTTTTGCATATCAACTCCAGAGCAGACTTGGGAAGAGCAACTGTTTAAAGGACAATTTGCCTTATTTACCTAAAATTCTATTCCTTTGGATGGGAACCTTGTAAGAGATTTTAAACCTATCATTCCCACCTATGTCCTAGAAACTCATGCTCCTTATCTCAAACAAGGTGATTTGGGCCCACGGCAGACATGCAGGGATCCATACCATGGACAGGCTACATTTAACTTTAATTATTACCTTTTGGATTGGTCTCCCAGATGATTCCCTCTGGGAAAGGATAGAGCCTGGCATGATATTTCCTCTTCAAGCTCTCCTGACTATATTGTGACCTCAGAGGCCTTGTCCAGTGTTACATGGTCAGGTAGAGACCTAAACCCTCCCACCTCCAGATGCATTATTAAGGAGAAAACTGGGTCCATACAACATACTTTATTGAATCTAGCCCTAGCTTTTCATGGTGGACTCTTGCAGGCTGGGCATCTGCAGTTGATAGTTTGAGGAAAAGTCAAAGTGGTATTACAAGGACATAGATATAGAAAAGTAAACATATGTGCTTATAGTCCTCAGGTTACTATTAAAAAGAAAGAGTGGCAACTAAATGTTCTCATGTACTAATTGTTACTTGATCATGTGGACTTCCTTCCAATGACTCCACATTGGAGATCATGGGCAGGATGCCTGGCATTTGGCTTCCAGTCTTTCTAGCAGAGCCATGTTGTCATTCACTTAATTCTTTCTTGGTAGAGACATTAACTAAAAGATTTATCAATTGTATCAAGAGAATACTGGGATTAATTACAACAGGGATAACTTCCTTTGTGCCTTTGATAGCGTATGCACTTACTGACTCTAGGATGCTAGCTCATGCAGTATTAAGTGCTCACTTGGTAGTCAACTGGACAAGAATTTCTGGTGACAGCAGGAAAATTCAGTGAACTATTAATATGCAGTTAAAAACCCAAATGAGCATTCTAGAAACCTCCTTTCTCTGGATGGGAGATCAATCTAAAAGCTTACAATTACAGCAAGGTTTACGATGTCACTGTAATATGACTCACTTTTGTATCACCCCCATTAGCATATGATAAAAATCTATGTTCATGGGATGTGATTAAGTAACATATATAAGAAGCAATCCAGAATATTACTGTGGATACTCCCTCCCTCTCTCCTTTCCTCCTTCTTCTTCTCCTTCTCTCCCTCACTCTTTCTTTCAACTTTTGTAATTCTCATGAAAAATCCGGATTTGGGGGTGATTTTCTCAACTGCGTTTGTAGTTTCAATTTTATTGACTTGTGATTAAGGTTTTATTTCTTTCTTTTGCTTATTTGGGGAAGGTATATTTAAAACTGTTCTTACATATAAAACAAACTGAAAATAAACATCCTGAAGAACCACAATCATTCACCTACTCTCTGTTTCTTATGGGTACACAACTCTGTCCTCAAAATCTAGCCACATACACCATGATCTTTGGAACTGTACACCAAAGAGTGAAGTAACACTACAGTGAAGTGTTTCCTTTTTCTTGTCTGTTAAGAAGGGGTAGCATCCTAGCTTGTAGGAAACATGAACAAACCCAGGAGTACAATTTCAACAATGTACTTTAATAAGGTAAACTGAGAAATGCTTATATCCAGCCATTCAGTTCCAGAAATAATAAGTAGAGTACAAAGATTCCCAAGACCCTGTGTGATAATTCTATAAAAATAACTTTTCAGGGTGAAATCATATCTTATGTTTCCCAAACTTCTTTAAAGCATGAAGAGTGTGACGATTGAAAATAAAGTTCTGAAAAATGTACTTATCAGTACAAAGTTTCTGAACGTAAAATAAGGCAGACAATTTCCACACTGCACAGTCCCCTGCTAATGGAGGTTATGTGCATTCTAGAGTTATGTGGGCTGACAATACGGGGCCAGTACGCAGGGGTTCCCATTATGAGAGTTAATGAGAGAGTTGTCCCTGCCTATATTCTAACGCTAATTAAATGAGTTATAGAGCCAAGGCATTACATAACTTTTGTGTGATTATAATTTATTTTTCAAAGATATCAGACATATGTCTAGGAAAACAAGCAAACACCATTAGAAAGAAAATTTACTACTTTGACCCATACTATGTTTCTCTTGAGTTTCATGTTTTACTCTATTTGTGTGTGATTTTCTTTTTTCTCTACCTAGATTAAATGCGTACTTATACCATGATCCATAGAGAGCTATTAAATGCTGAATTCACCTTTACAATTATAAATTTTATTATTTGATACATTGTTTATCTGGTATTGTATCCTTTGTCTTTTATATCTGTTTAAATTATTCTACTGCAAGCAATGTCCACTTCATTTTGGGTATTATTTTCAATTTCTGGGCAGCATGTTTTTCAGAATGATATATTGCTATCTACAGAAATATATCTGTAATTTTTCACAGCACCTTACCTTTGTAAGAGACTTTATTTTCTATCTTTTCAAAATTGAAATATACCTGCTATAAATTTACTCTGTGCATTCTAATGAAGATCTTCATTCTTTAACATCATTAATACAAATAAATTGTAAGAGACAATTGTCCATATATAAAAGGGCCATTATCAGGCATGTTTCATATCACCATAAATACATATGTGGTACAGACTGTGCAATAAAACAACAGGGATGTAAACATAGAATCTATGTGCTTCCCAAAAAGAACAGAGGGCCTAGGACCTAGGACCTCAACATGGCATTTGGAGAGGATATTAGGAAGCACCACTGTAATAAGTATGATGTATGATAAATGGAAAATATGACATTGTCTTATCTACTGGTACATTAGAAAACAATTTTCATTGTTATAAAGTCCCTACCTATAATCTGCCTGCCTACCTACACCTAGTCTGTAAATCAATACAGCATAGCACAAGTATTCAATAAATACTTTTTGACTAGGTGAATCCCTAAGTGCAACACCAATGATTAATCATGATGGTATATAAAAGTGACAACAATAGGGAATTGTAAGAAAAAAGCAAGGAGACATTTTTCTCTTTAATTATAGTTTCCATGTCATTTATATCTTCCACTGTGTGTTATGCTGTGGGTGACTGTGCATGTGTTTGTGCAAATAAAGTACAGCAACTATGTAACAAGTTCCTGGAAAATGCTACAAAGTCAACAAATATTTACTGACAAATAAGTGAAAAACAAAGCAAACTTCTTAGAAACAAAATAATAGTTAAAGAAAGCTGCAGTCTAAAATCTTACCTGCTTTTTCCCCTTGAGAGTCTAAAACATAAAACCCTAACATGATAAGCTGTCTTTGAAAGTCTTCTTTCAATTTTCTGACAAGATTAAATTTTGGCATTTTAGTAGCCATTGCTTTAGAAATATCTTTTAGGATGTTTGGGTTCACATGCTGCCGTAATACAGGAAGCTAGTCCTATATCTGCCCTGCATATATATATATATATATATATATATATATCTGATTGAATTGCTTCAGTAGCTTAGACGGAATGATCCTTATGCACTGATGGAGGCATTCACTGATTACCAAAACTCAGAATCTTATCAGGAAATATCTTGTTTGAAAATGTTAATTCAAAACATTGTTTACTTTACCACAATAGTTTTTCAAGGAAATATTTGACATAACTTCCTCATACTGTGAATATTATTGGAAATTTCTGTAGTGGGTTGGTATGTCTCACAAAGGAAAACAGAACCTAATAATAAAACAGCTCATGAACTCCAAGTATATTCTACATAATGTATGACAGATTACCATGAAGATTTTATTCATATGAAAAAAGGCTCTAAGAAGTAAATTTGGAATCAAAAATACTAACACTATGACTTCTTTGTTTCTTGTAAAATGTTTTTGTTTCAAAAGGAAATGGAAAACACATGTAATCATTCTTTTGATTTCAATTAATTTATAAATCTTCAGATATTCCCAGTTAATATTTCCTTCTCAACTTAGAAAAAATGGGGTATAGCAATGAATGTCCATTTTGTGTCTGTGTATTCCAAGTGGTT
>NW_004524960.1:206976-225118 GCF_000260255.1 Octodon degus
TATATTATGTATCTTTTTTGGAAAAAATATCTAAAGATGTTTTAGTCAAAGGCAACATTAGAGAAGGTGAAGGTATTAAACATAACAAAGGACAATATCTATTGAAAGTGTCATTCTCCCCTCCTGTTCACTGACTTAGTTACTTAAATACATAAAGAGAAAGTACTAAACAGCTACTGTGCAGAGCTTGTGGGTTAGCTCAGTTATTTAAGTGTGTGTGCAGGCAAACCCAGTCAGGAGCAAGGGAAAGCAGTTCGATCCCCAGCCCCAAGTGCCTTACCAGACCCGCCCTTAAAGCAGCCTGAGCCAGTCAAAACAATAAAAAAAAAAAAAGAAAAAACCTTCTAAACAGCTACTGCATTTCATTTCAGGATCTATACTGCCTGTTAAATATATATTCCTGATGAATCCAAGTTTTATTGATTATTATGCTTCAGAATTTATTTTACTTGAGGGGGGAAATATTTAAAAAAATGTCACAGGACTGTCCTGCTACAATGCTGTATATGGTTAGATTTCTAAATTTCTGTGTAAAAATATGTGTTTATTCTCATTTTTAATTTTTTTTCTTCATATTCTGTAAGGACTTAAATTTCAATACATCAGTACTTGATGGAAGATACCTGTTCCATGTTATGCCTAAGATGTTCAATATTTAGAGAGTTAGGGTAAACTGAACTGCATATGTTGCAGGGTAATAATAAGCTTCTCTTCTGGAGGGTTAACACCCTAAGTTTGCAGATAAAACATTGGAGAAAAGGAAGGGCTGCAAGGTCCGCCAACATTTTGGCACTAGCCTTTCAAGGCCAGTGAAGACTGAAGCCATAGGAGAACCCATACTGTAACATCATGCAATTCAGTTGTGCCCCAAATTTTCTGATCAAGGAGATTATGGAGCCACAGAGGAATATGATTGATGATGTATAGTGTGCCCAAGGAGAGTCACATGGAGAGAAATCTATCTCTCAGGCTTTCACAGAGAGCAAATTGGTCAAGCATTGGCCATGACTCATTCACATGGCTGACACTGACAAAGGGCCTACAATCTGAGTTACAGAATCTCATGATATATTCTGAAGGGATTTGACTGGCCTTATCATATACAAAAGTTTCATTTCTTGTTATATAGGTCTTGCTTTATCTTGGTCTTAAATATCCAGCAGAAAATTATAAAAACAAGGTATATAAAGTAAAGCCATATTAATATGCTGAGCTGTAAAAGGCTCTAGTCAGCAACTTCTGCAGACAACCGCCTACTATTGTGGACTACTGGAGTGTGTTGGATTGTTTTGCTGAATTCAAGCACCTATAATATTTTTTAGATGCCAATAGAATACCCATCTCTGACAGGACTAAACTGAAGAGGGGGGATACAGAGAAAGGACCACTTTGCATTTGTATATACAGAATAGTTAGGATAGATGTACGGCTGCTTTCACTTGGTTCAGTGAAAGGAAGGATTTGTAGTACTAGTGTTTGGACGGGATGTCCTGGATGCTTCTTGTGCTGTGGATGACCACTGAGAAGATAACAACATGCAATGTATTAATTATTGAATATGTCCTATTAATCAGTTTGGAAAGTGTCTCATTGATATTTGTTTCTCAATAAAACAAAATTAAATTTTTAAAAAAGAAACACAAACAGCAGTACATAAGTACTAACTGCAGTGAATGAGATGAACAGGATGTTTGAGGGTCATAATGGATTGCAGTGATATTGCCTTGATTAAAGAATGTTTCTGAAAAAAATTAGATTGAAAATCAAAAGTAGATGATGAAGAAAAATGAGATAAATTAAGATAAGATAAAAGCTGGGTATATAGATTAGTGGTACAGAGCCTGCTTGCCAAAGGCAATGTCCTGAGTTCAATTCCTAGTGCCAAAAAATACAGTGTTAAAAAAAAATTCAAAAGTTAAAAACAAGATTACAATAGCACTAAAAACAGAGGAAATTCATGCCAAACCAAACAAATTTTGTCCTAATGAAATAACTGGAAGAACAACACTGTGTCAAAAGCCTGATGACAGGTAACTTTGAAAGAAACAAGTTTGCAGGATGCAGTATATTAGCACAGGCTACTATCTATTGTAATAATAGAGAAAGCCAAACATAGAGCGAATG
Source organism: Octodon degus (assembly GCF_000260255.1). Lineage (NCBI taxonomy): Eukaryota > Metazoa > Chordata > Mammalia > Rodentia > Octodontidae > Octodon > Octodon degus. The sequence goes on from NW_004524960.1 coordinate 209,101, forward strand.
GATGTGCAGCTTGATTTTGCATTTACACTAAGTCCAGAGCATACATTCCTAAGCTATAACGTCAGGATGTGGATTCAAGTTCTCCTAAGATCATTTAGCAGGAAAATGAGGAAAAGACTATGAATAAAATGTGTCTGTTCTTCACTGTTTCTAATCAGAAGTGGCTGAGTACCTCTGCTCATATACCCTTAAACTTACATAGACACAACGATTCAGTAAGTATAATTTTACTCTAGGTTCTAAGAAGAAATGTGCTTAGGAAGCAACTCACTAGTTTGGGCTACACAGACTTTTGAGGTATGTGTAAGATATATACATGTATGTGATACACTGATAGTATGAGAAATGAGATAACATCATGGAAATGCTATATATAGATGGAAGCTATGAGATTATATATATATATATATATATATATATATATATATATATATATAATGTTAGACTGAGTGAATATATTATTAAATATAAAAGTGGGACATAACACTTCAGAAGAATGAAATGGACACAGGTTCACATAGGCCAGGCAACTGAAGAGACAATGAAGAAATGAATAGGGATGAGAGATATTACTCAAGATCCAGCTATCAGAAGTCAAATAGTAAACTGTGTTGCATGTGACTACAAAGCCATGGACAAAGGCAGAACAAACACTACGTTGTGTTTTTGCTAAGCTTTATGAAAGGAATTTAGCAAAGTTCTGAGTATAGTTCAGAGTGAATTCATGAATCCTTAGGGGGTTTTGGATGTAGATGGCACAGATGGTGGAGGTTAGTTCTGTCCGCAAAATAATAGAGCAGTAAGAGCTGTAGGACAACAAACACACATTAAGCCTCTAGACTATGGTAAATATCTGTTTGAAATGAAGAGAAGAAATGGAAAAAAAAAACATACAAGACTGAGAATGTCTAAAGCTGGAAGGGCTGAGTGTTCTAGTTTCATAAACGTAAAGAGCTATAAAACTGTTTTGCTCTTTGGAATTAAAATTAAAACTGGAACTGGGCATACAGCTCAGTAGAATAAGTGCTTCCCTGGCAAGTGCAAGGTCTTTAGTTCAATCCCCGGTACTGAAAAAAAAATTCTACACATTAAATTGGGGTCCTTTCTGTGATCTCAAACATTTTCAAGCTTCCTTCAATCCCCCTAAGGCTACCGCTCTTCCTAGATGGAGCTTCACACAGAGGAACAGACAACACAGACCTCTTTGAGCTGTATCCAGAGTAATGTGGGCTGAACTTCCCAGATGCCCTCTGAGATCGCACCACACAAGTTATCTCAGTAACTTTTCTCTTGTTGCTGGGATAAATACCCAAAACCCAAAATGAAGGACAGAAAGATTGATTTACTTCACAGATACTGGAAGCTTCAGTCCATACTCAGCTGGCTCCAAGGCAGAGTGGCATATGGAAGAGAGTATCCACTCATGAAGGCATCAAAGAGCAGAGAACAAAAGGAATGGTAGCAACAATGCAACAAAAATCAAATCTGACTCCCTTATGTTATGTTCAGGCTACTCTCACTAGGATGGGTATAGGACTCAGATCCCTAATTTCAGAAGCATTTACACTCATAATCCCAGCAGCACTCATACCCATAATCTCAGTAGATCATGAGTTAATCACAAACTCTAGAGGCTCACCCCATGACTGGATGAGGCTTTGATCAGAGTGCTAGACACAAATCATAACATAAGGACAGAAACATCATCATGCTATAAAACCCAAATGATGCAGCTGCCACCTCATCCCCCATCCTTGGTTCAGTGAAAAAGATGAGCTTTACCCTTCTCTGTTTCCTCAGATGTTCAACTTATATGCAAAATGTGCAGCTGAGAGGTGGGAATTTAGCTAGGTGTTCTTTCTACAGACCTAAGAAGCTGTCAAGAGTAATTCTTTGCATTCCCTTGGTAGAATCAAATGTGTGGAAGTCATCAATATGTGAAGATAAGGGTCAAATGGTTTAGATCCTTCTGAAGGGGTCACAGGAAAGAGCCTGAGTCACTTCCAATACTAAGGTTTCTTACTATACATGGTTTGTTACATTATATGTTAATTTGTACAGTACTAAGTATAGAAGCATTTCTGAGAATGAGAAATTTGTGATAATAAAATTATAGAAAATACAAGGATTAACAGATATGAGTGACTGCCATTTATCTACACAGCAGGTATATATTTTTAAGTGCATTCTCATCCAGAACACTTTGAAATTATATTCTTAAATAAAATTTCCTAGTTGTTTTACAATTTCCATATTTAACATGCTGTGCCTTGCAACCTGTAGCAGAGCTCTGGTGTGTTTGCTGAGATGGGATCTTTCTGCTCCTAAAAGCATGTTGTTAAATCATTACACTAACTTGGTAAAGGATTTAGCTTCCAATTCTAAAGTGAGTCCACTACAGGAAAAGGAGAAGAACCAACTTTAAGTTTAACACATTTCTTTTGTCCCTTATTAACCAAATACTTTGAATGAGTGCATATTTTTAGCCTAAATTTACACCACAATTGCCTCAATTTTGGACTACACGATTTCTGCGTAACTGCTAATGTTCAGCCAAAGAGAAGTTGGAGAAACACTTCTGGTAAAACATTGCTTTATGCAAGACAGAGAAACCCTGTAATTTTCAGCAAGATGATTACATAAAGTATTACCTATAATTTCATTTAATTGTACCTTTTTATTTCATTTTCTCAACCTAGTTCCCCTTTCTTCTCCATCCTTAAAGGAAAATGTTGAAACTATCTTCTAAGCACAAATGCTCGGGAATATTTATGTAATTAAATCTTTTCAGTTTGAGCTTACAATTACAGCACTTTAAACAGAAAAGTTAAAACTCATTTGAACAATTATTTGCCATAGTTTCTTGCACATAGAGTACCTGCTTTTAAACACTAACCATAAAATCTTAGTCTTGTGCTGTTTACAAGCAAATTAGTAAATAATATCTATATGAACATCAGAAATAATACGGTAGATTGCAGCAGCTTCAAATACATCTCAATTATAGTTACCACATGCATTTAACAATGATAATGCATTGTATGTCTTAAATTCCATACTGTCATAATACAGCAGGCTTTTCTTCTTTTAAAACTACATAGTATTCCATGAATCTATGGCACATTTTTGCATTCATTGTATTTATCTGTTGAGAGCCATTTGTTTGCTTCCAGTGTTTCACTTTGGTGAATAATGCTACAGTGAACCTGGGAGTGCTGGTGTCCCTTCAGGATTTTGATCTGTAATTCCCTTGTTCTTTTGAATATATACCAAATAGCTCAATTGATGGATCTCATGATCATTTTAGTTTTAATTTTCTGAAGAATTTTTCTACTATCTCATGAAACAGCTACCAATGCTGTATAAATGTTTCACTTCCTCCTCATCCTTAGCAATACTACTTACCTTTTGTATTTTTTATATAAAGACAAGCACTGTATGTTTCCCCTCACCAAAGGAATCTAAGACATGGAAGCTTATGCAAGCAACAAATACGGTGGTGGGTTCCTGGGGCTGGAAGTGGAAAACTAGGGAGTTGTTCTGTAAGCATAATGTGTGACTTATACAAGGTGACTAAGTCTGGTCACCTGTGATAAACATATTGCTTACATTTAACACCACAATAGCATAAAGTTTAATGTAACATTAAAATCCTAACAGGGTAGAAGATGTTAAGCATTTTTACCACACAGAGAAGAATACAAGGAAAATTTTGGAGGTGACAGGATTATCATTACACTTTTGACAATCGTTACTAGCATCAGAGATATATGTTGTGTTCAAATTCATTGTACTGGACACATTAAACAAACTTTATATCAAGTATAGCTTCAGAAAACTGTCAGAAAATTTTATTAAGAAATTTATCATTGTTGCTGCTAAACACAGGGAGTTTGATGATTAAAATGTTGTCTCAGGAGTATGATATCTTGAGTGCAGTCCAGTTCCAAGACTAACTGTGTGAGCGTTTAGTCCCTTAGTATCTCGCCTTCTTCTCATCTGTAAAGATCATACTAGTTCCTGCCTCAGAAGATGTTTGTGATGCTTTAATAAGTACAGATACACTAGAGGCAAGCTTTGTGAGTTCTCTTTATAAGTTAGTTTTCTTCACTGTGCCATAGTTCAGAAATATTTTTATGGTCTAGATGGAATTGCTCAATAGCTCATTACCCAGTATTTTCACTAATATCTTTGCCTCTAGACAGAGATGAAACTGTATCTTCAATGAAGATTCAGCTAACAACCTCGATATTTTATTTATACCACACAAGTATTCTAGCTTTAGGTGAAATTCAGTCAGTTATCCAAATCCGAGGCTGTTCCTTGTTTTCTGGAGATGGCCAGCTTGTTAAGAATGTGGTTACTGGAGGACTCACAGATTCCATCAAAGCTTCTCAATTCTGCCACCGCAGAGCAAAAGCAGCCAGAGATTGTACTGCAGCAGTGTTGTGTTCCTGCAAAGCTATAGAATAAAAGCAAGCAGGGAGCCAGATTTGACACCTATGTATAGTTTGCTGACATTTGACGCAAATATTAAATAAATTGAAAATAGAATGCTAAAATATTTTAATGATATGGAATCATTTCTAAAGAATATAAACTCAGTTGAGCTACTTGAGTATCATGATTTGATTGTCTGGGAGAATACATATTTTAAACTTAAATTCACTTAGGTAAAATTAAATGTAAACAGTGGTCCTCTTTATTAATGAACAAAAAGAAGAGATACAACTCTTGATGAGCTAATAAGGTTAAAATAATTAGAGTTGCCATATTATGTTTTTCTCTCCATACTGCATGAAAATCAAATAGAAAACATAAGTAGATTCCAAAACATATACAATATTAATCAAGTAATGTTCTAACAATAAAGATAAAACCAGAGAAAAATGTTCTTCTTCGATTATATGATGTTTTCCAAAATTAAAGGCAGCTGAATATGTCCAATCAGGTCTGGGAGAGCTCGGTTCTGTTTCGGTCCCGTTGGCGGCCTGGATTACTGCTTCAAAGTGTTTATGGCACATTGCTGATGAAATTAATGGCTAGTGAATCAAAACACACAAAGACAGCCTTTTATTTTGCACGGATTTCCCACAGATTTACTAAGATATTCTAGGCAAATAAAATTATATATTTCATATAAAAATACGATGTTTTAATGTACATAGCCCTCATGAAGTAATTACCATGGTCAAGTTCATTAATATTCACTTGTTCATGTATTTGCATATTCCCCCTCTTCATAGTCTCTTGAAAACTTCAATTATGTGAAACACTGGAATTAACTGTATTCAACATCATGTATAATAATTACTGAGAATTTACATTATGGTGTTTTTAATCACCATCTCTCCACTTTTCTTCCTCCACAACCTTTGTCAATACTTGTTTTCCCATCCTGTGAGTTCAACCTTGATTGATTGATTGATTGATTGATTGATTGATTTTTTTATGTATTTAGTACAAGGTTTACATGTTGTAATTCAAAAATCAGAAACTTGACTCAAACTTAAAAAGGCACGAAAGCGCTTTATTTAGCTGCGCTCAGCGGCGGCATGTACTCTCGTCTCCAAGTATGTGCGCGCTTAGCCAAGGTGAGGCACAGTTTTTATTTTTTTTATTTTTTATTTTCCAAGTTTTATTGATAAAAGAGGCACAGTTTTTAAAGGGAAAAGCCACAAGTGTAAGGGGAGGAGGGGGGGATTTTACAAAGTTTATTTTGAGTTAGTCATGACCGAGGGTTAACTCTTTGTTCCCATAGACAAGGTCACATTTTGCAAACCATACAGGAATATGTCCTTATTTGGCTTAGGTGTTGTTTATGTTCCAGTACTTGGAAGGACATCAGATGGCCATTTCATCCATTTTCAAGTTATATGTTTGTTCCCATAGGAAGGACAGTTTAACTCACTTTGCAGAATGTTGAGGAACATTTCTTATCTTCTCTTGGAATGCTGAGAAACGCTTTCTTTAAACAGTCATATTCTTCAGGGAAGGCATGGGTGGAGGAGCTTTACAAAACAAATCACAGATTTTTTTTTACAAAATGGAAGTAACAAAGCTTGTTACAAGATGGGGTTTAGGTTGTCAGTTTGTACCACATAGTCCTTTTTAATAAAGTTACTGTGGAAACATACAGAGTTACAAAATTGGAATCAATTGCACAAGTTATAACATACAGGGTCTCACAACACAGATTGGACATGTAGTGATCCTTCCTGTTTTTCAGCCTCCTGATTGCTGGGATTACAGGCCCATGCCACCACACCGTCTCATTCCCTGTCAATGTGCCCCAGTGGCAGGGCCAGAACAGCATGCTGGAGATTGAATCCCCAACCCCTACATCTGCCTAAGCAGGCGCTTTAATCTGATGAGCTATCTGGCTGGCTCAACCTTGATTTAGATTAAAACTGTAAGTGAGATTATACAGTATTTTTCTATCTGTGTTTGGCTAAATTTACTCAGCATAATGCTCTTCAATTTTACGTTATTTCAAATAGAAGAACTTTCTTTTTCTTGAGGGATGAACAGTACTCCATTTTGTGCATGTGAGTGTGTATTGGTGTGTTTCCCACATTTTTTACCCATTACCACACTAGTGAATATTTAAATTGTTTCTATACTGTGTAGCTGTTGTATGTAATGCTGATATGAACATGCAAATACAGACAGATTTTTAACAGTAGTGATTTTGCTGCATGTGGATTTATACCCCAAAAAGGATTGTCTGGCAATAGGGTAGTGCTACTGTAGTCTTACTTTTATTTATTTATTTATGTTTTAGGAAACTTAGCATTACTTCTCTTAGTGGCTGCACCAATTTATGATGTGTCATTTTAAAAATTTTGGTTCTGTACAGCATTAGAAAGGATATATGATTTGTTCTGCACAAGAGAAAGCCTGGGATGTGCAACCCACCTCAGTAGTCTCAAAGCACATTACTTTTACCTCTTAAAAGCTTTACTCTCCCAACACAGTTGTGGAGAATGTGAAGGGTAGACTGAACCTGCCTCTCAAAAGCCTCAGGTGTTTGGAAGTTGATTTGATCATGGGATGCTGTAATCATCAGCAGATTCATCAGTCTATGAGATGGGTAGCTGAATGTACTGTTAAGAGTGGCCTTTCTGTCTGACCTGCCAGGGCATGTTCTGTACCTGCCCTTTCTTCTCTGCTTCCTGGCTGACCCAGGTAAGAACGTTTTCCTCTCTCCTGCTCCTCTGTCTTCTTGTTCCAGTCTTGGAAACAGTTGGCTTGTATATTGAAACCACAAGCCAAAATAAATCTGTTATTTTTCTCTCATTGCTGACACAAAATACCCGACATCCAAAATGAAGGAAGGAAAGCTTTATTTACCTCACAGTTAGTGGAGGTTTCAGTCCATACTCAGTTGGTTCCAAGGCAGAGCAGCACTCGGCAGAGGGCAGCAAGTTTATGATGGTGGACAAACAGCAAAATAGCAAGTGCAACAAGGGAAGAGCAGCAGCAACAGCAGCAGCAGGAGCAAGTCTCCCTTCCTTATATTGCCTTTACACAGTCTGCCCCAGGGTGGGTGTAGCACTCACACCCATCATCCCAGAAGCACTCACACCCATAATCCAAACATTGGATCATGAAATAATCATAAACTCTAGAAGCCTGGCCCAGTGACTACAGGTGGCTTTGGAGGTCCACCTAGATACAGGCTGTAAGAACCTCTTTTCTTTAAGTTGTAGGGGTTGTGCATTTGCCTCAGTGAAAAGATAATAACTAAAACAGTATGCTTACTAAATGTTTGCCATAGAGTGGGCACAACAAGTAAGCCAAACTTAGCCAGGCATGGAATAGTTGGTTGAGGAAAGAGAACAAAGACTGTGCCTTTGCAAACAGGAAACTCTGCTTGTTTTCAATGAAATCTTAGTGGTAGCTGGAAGTGAATCTTTAGCACCATTAGCAGTGAAGGTTCTCGCCTTGCAGCATTGCATTAGCATGCTAATAAAGAGCACAGAAATCTTGGGAATCATCATATCTACATCTCCAGCCTAAGCCATACGACTGTTTGAGCAGACACTGGATTTGCTGATATTTCTGTAAAATATGTAATATTTCTAAACTTAATGTTTCTTTTCCCCTTTCTCTACCAAAAGGTCTCTTTAGCCCTTGTCAGAAAAGCAGAATTAAAAAGTCACAAATGATTTATTTATATCTTTTGGAGTCTTACTTCACCTCATAATAGATGTCACTTCACACTTCACCTCATCAAATAATGAAAGGACAAAACAAAACCCTCTTCTTGACAACAATTTGGAACCAGTAAGAATGTGTTAAATCAACTGCCCTAGGACAAAAATGTCTTTGTTATCCTTCAATAGATGGGAACTGACAGATCTAAGTGAAGCAACAGGAGTCCTCTTATTGCCTAAGCTTTAAACCTCCCAGCTTCATCCTGTGGCCAAAGCCACCTGGTGTCCTTTGCTGTGCACACAGCACTGACATTTGTTTTAATCTATGAAAAAGCATAAACTCCACAGTGGCAATGAGATCCCAATGGTCCATTAGGTACTTGGAAGCTTTTCTGACATTACCAAATAACAGCAGAAATAGAGAGATGTTCAAAATCAATTTCACGTTTCAAAAAATTCCTACCTAATACTCAGCTTCCTTGTTACAGGGATCACTGCAGAAACACTAGTAAGCAATATGAGGTTTGACAGCTTTCTTAAATATGTATGAAGCTCTTTTAATCATTTTATTCCCATTCTATCTTTCAGCAGAGCATATTCCTAGTAAATTTTGAAGTCTAATTCTCAGCAGTAGAAAAAATAAAGGCTGATTGTATACACACAGGCACCATTTATCAAGAATTTAGATCTGTATGACTTAAGAGAATTTGCTTTTCCAGTTGTCCTTGTTTGTCACTCAATTATTCACATTCAGCAGTAGAGTTGTGAGTTTAAAATTGAAATGACCTAAAAATTGACTCCAAATTTCTGTAGAGACTTTGGTATGTATTCAAATGCTATAATCCTGATGGTAGTGAAATATGGATAATAGATGCAGCATTATATGATTTTAATAACTTTTTCAAGAATTTCCAAGTTAATTGTGCATGATAAAGCTGATTATGTTATATTATATTATATTATATTATATTATATATGTTGTACTATAAAGCTGAGTTATTCTGTTGCAGAAAACAGACCAAACGGGGAAAAAAACCAGCACTGCAAAGGCTTAGGAGGAAGTTTATTACACTAGTGGGCTTCTCACTAGGCTGGCTTCTAAAGCAGTTTCCACGTTTTTAAAGGGAAAGTGAGAGGGAAGGTACTTAGGCAGAATAGGAGCACATAATTGAAGGCTTGAGTGAAATCCTGGATTGCTAAAGGAATTTAAATATCTCAAGTTACATTTCAAGGCCATTAGTTAAACAGGCCTTAGTTATCAAAGGATGAAGTATTCCATTACATTTTAAGTTACATTGCAAGATCATTGGTTAAAAAGGTAGCAAAGATAGAGATTTACACAAAGGGAAAGTTTTCTGTCTTGGGGCTTGCTAGGCATGTCTGCTTGACATTGGTGGGCATACTGGGGATGCTTTTTATTTAAAATATTTTCTTCCCCTTCAAGTCCTCTCCAATTAATGCCAGATCTCACTATTTTAGCACCTTGATGATTTAGTTTACAAACAGCAAACTGCAACATAAGGTCTACAACTAAACTGACTTGAATGTCATAGGTGTACAGAGCTTGAAGCCATGACTTCTCTGCAACCCTTGAGCAAGAAAGACCAATTTGGTAAAAGGAAGTTGAGAACCAGGTAAGTGGTCACTTTGCCAAATTGGTGTGAGACCCAGAAAGCTAGGAAATTAATTAAATGTGTGTAGGTGGTACTGGACATCAGTGCCTAAAACAAACAAGCTACCTCAGTCCTGAGAAAAACATCCTGTCTGGTTAAGTCAGCTATTAGTTACTAGGCAACCTTATGTCATTTGTTACAAACTTTGCAAAAATATAAATAAAAGATTGTTTTGTTGTGAATTGAGTTAGTCTTGCCCATCAGGCACTCTAGCTACAACCTAGCCCAGCTTTTGTCTTCTCATCTATCTTTCTCATTCCTGCTGTCATCTCCCCAGGTAGAACCATTTACAGTAAGACCAATGGGTCCCTACACCAAATAATACTCAGATCAGAGAAAAGTGGTAGCAGATGCTTCCCTGGGTGCTCAGTCTCAAAGGCCTCTCTGTTCAGCATTCCAAATGTAAGGGACAACTGTCACCATTAAGTTCTGAGAGTCCCTGCTTGGCTGTGTTTCCTTTGAACTGTACATAGACCCTAATTTTTGTATAGTACGCTTAATGTCAGTGCTCTCCTGCAGAAATAAAACTTTCAGTCTCTGTGTAAGGAAATGAAAAGGTCAAAATTTTCTAACTGCTAAGAAAACACAACCCACTACTGTGGTGTTTTGAGACAGATTTATTGACCAAATTCTCATAAAAATATGACAACAAAATTAACCATTAGAGAGAAAAGCAAAACAAAACAAAATGAGAAGAAACCAAGAGCCTTTATGAACAGATCATAGGCATAGAAAGATCAACGCTTCTAAGAGTCTGAATCAACTAAGCTATTTTCTGGGAAAAACAAAATTATTATTTAGGTGAAAGAAGAGTTTAAAGGCTATATATGGCATGTTGCCTCAAGAAAGAATTTGTAAATTACCACCTAAGGTGTAATAGATTGTTAGGATGTCCTGTAAGAAGATGAACTTGGTACCTAGTGAAAATATTCCTGTGCCACAGACACTTGGAAACCAGTGAGTTCTAGACTATACATAAAGAAATGTGTCTTCACTCCCACAAGCAGCAACAAAGATGACATTAATTTTGTCATACATTAGAACCTCATACCTTCTGTTTCATAATCTTACTAAAAAGAAAACATATTAAGAGACATAAACATGCTTCTATTAACTTATCTTTAAAAAAGTCTACTCTGAAATGAAATTTTAAAAGAAACTAAGACTGTATTAAATGACCTGAATCCCTCCCTTACACATATAAGTAAAACCATTGGGTTCATTCAGTACAAGACAGCCTCCCTGTTGTCTTGAGTACATCTTCTGTGTGTGTCACCTTTAACTAGAAACACTTGCTCTTGCATCAGCTGATATTCTTTTAAGTGGTCACATGTGACTGATGCTAGCAGATTTCGGCCTTGTTAAAATCTCAAGGCCCAAAATAGGACCTGGCAATACAAAAGTGTACATAAGCAAATGAAATACTGTTGACTCTTTTCTTTATGAGTGCAGTTTGCTAAAAGGATATGCCTTTAAAGAACCTAAACTTTAAACAGGGTATTGCAACAGTCTAATTGATCATATTATCTCATTGAGTGGTTTTTATAAGCAGTAAATTATTTATAAATTGGAGTAAAGTTGTTACTTTTGTGTTGCTGAGGCTTTATGCTCCAGAAATCTTTGAAAGAATAAAAGACTAATTTTAAACCCACCACTATGTAAGACCTGTTCTCACACTGTAAGAAATCAAGCAATTTTTTCAGAACAGACATGACAGAGAGCACTCAGGAGGAAAAGGATGAGACATTTTATTGAGTAAAATGGCTAGTTCATATAAATTTAATCTATGAAGAAATCAATCAAGTATTCTTGCATTCAGTTTTTACAAAGAGTCCACAAATACCAAGTCTGAAGTAAGACAAGATCACCCTTTTGTCCCAGTATTTCTCAGTGTGAAGCCAAGACCATTATTTTAATGTCAAATTTTAGACATTTATTTTGTTTCCAGAGTCAAGAATTCCCTAGGAAATAACTTAGAAATGGCTTCAAACTGTGACTGAAATCTGAATAAATCATTTTAAATATCTTCATCCCCACTTTCTGCACAAAACATTTAGTCAAAAGTTCAGACCCATCAAAGTTGATATAAACAGGACATACTGCATATGACTGAAATGGATAGAACTGAGGATAAAAAATTAATTGTATTACAGGGTAAGAAAATAAATAATGAGACTGACAGAAGGATACAGGACAAAACATAGGTTACATCAACAAAAGTTGGGAATTTCAGCTATATGAAATTTATGAGAGTATTTTTTAAATCGGTTACAATAGGAATTAGCTCAATATTAGCTATTTTAATTTTGCAGCATTGAATTTTCACATCAGAGAAAATAAAAGATCCATATAAAAACTTCAATGGAACAAGAAGGAAACAGCCATCTCCAAACAAAAGCAAGTTTCTCTCTGAAGAAACAGGAAACTATTGAGTTGATGTTCTGTAATCATCATATGGGCTGTCCATAGAAATTATCTGCCTGTCTTCTTCCGAGATATGAGAAGATTATAGTTTTCCAAACACAAAGTTAGTTGACTCGATGGGATGGTGAAATACAACAAATGATAGATCTTTGAGTGCAAAATATTTCATGTGTTTTGCATGCAGAAATGTAAGTGCCTATATTACTGGTGTTACTCTTTGTTTCTTTCTTTCCATATCAAGAAAAAGTACCTCCCAGATGGAGCTCAGCTTTTCAAGCTTCACAAGATGGTATATAACTTCTGCTAAGATGCTGTGCTTGTTTGTTACAAAGATATAATCTGCTGAGCCTTCCTGACATGTGAACAGTGTCAGCATTCAAGGCTAACAAACTGCAGAGTGGCTACGTTACAGTGATGTACAAAACAGAACGTTTATTGGAAGTTAATTATTTTGTGAGATAAAGAATTTGGATTTTTCACTTCATACCTGTAAAATTTTGGTGACTTGTATTTCCTCAATTTTTCTCAGGACCTAATGAGTTTTTGTACATAGATATTACACAGCAAATATACAAGTTGCACATCACTGCATGATTTTTTACCTTGTAAATCTAAAGCTTTGATATTTTTCTCTTAAAGATATCAGACTGCTGACAACCATAGTGCTCTTACTTAAATGTTCATTTCCCTTCATGCTTATGTGCAGCCATTTTTGTATTCAAATGTATTTGCACAGTTAGATATCAATGAAATGATAGGTACAAAGACTAACTTACAGATTGAGCATTAGGAATTGAATACTAAGTTTATAATGAACACTGATAATTCCTTGATCTTTTGGGATTGTTTTGAAAAGGGTTTTGTTTTAGTTATTTTCGTATTCCATTATAGGCCCGGTGATGCATAGTTGAAATCCCAGCTACTTGGGAGGTTGAGAAAGGAGAATTGTACATTTGTTGCCAGCCTAAGAAACTTACAGAAACTTTATTTTTCAAAGTTAAATGTTTAGGAGACCCAGTCCGAGCCTAGGTCCAGTGAGTGTGTGGGAGAGCTTCCTGCTACCCTGCACCAACAGGACCAAATACCGGTCCCAGCCCAGGCACAGAGTGGGTGAGACCCTTTTCCACACCCTTGGGACACCCCCCATGACTCCAGAGCACCTCCGCCAACCCACCCGCCAAGTAGGAATTTCTGCCGCGTACCAGGAACCCCCAGACCCATTCCTAGCCCAGTTCCAGTGAGTGTGTGGGAAAGCTTCGTGCTAACCTGCTCCAGCAGGACCAGATACCTGTCCAAGCCGAGGCGCAGCATGGGCGAGACCCTCGCCCACCCCCTTGGGACAACCCCACCACTCAGCAGCACCGCCCCCACCTCGCACAAAAAGTAGGAATTTCTGCCACGTTCCAGGAACCACCAGACCCAGTCCTAGCCCAGACCAAGTGAGTGTGTGGGAGACTATCCTCTTCATTCTACTCCACCTGGCCCCTTCCAGGCACAGCTAAGGACTGGCATACAAACCTGGGGTGTAACTCTGCAGCTGCAATCCCTGCAGAGAGTGTAGAGGATAGATCCAACCAGGTAGTACAAGAGCAGAACATCTTGCCACAGGGGCACAAGACATTGACCCTCAAGGGCAGCAGCGAGAAGGAGCTGAGCACAGCAGCCAGACCCAGGCCAGGCACAGCTGGATAAATCCAAACTTTGTAGATCTGCACCTGAACTTCAGTACATGCGAATGTTATAACTACAACAAAGATCTACAACAAAGTAAGAAGACAGTGCTACACAAAATGACGAGAAGGAACAAAATGCAACCTCAGAATCCAAGCCCACACATAACAAGTGTAGAGGACACTAACACAGAACAAATTGGGAATCACACATCTGAAAGCAAAAAAACAATGGCTACTGAAATAAAGAAAGAGCTGCAGAAAGGTATAGAGGACCTCAGATTGGAAATAAAAAAAGAAATCCCTGAATTAATAAAATCTGCAGTAAAGAATCATACGCAGAAACATGTGGAGGAAACCCAGTGTCCACCCAGAACAAGTGTGGAGGACAGTAGCTCAGCTCAAATGCATGAATTAATAGCGTTGATAGGAAATAAGAAACAGCAGAAAGATATAAAGGAAATCAGAGCACAATTCTTTCTGAAATAAAAAAAAGAAATCTCAGAACTCACAGCATCTGAAGTAAAGAAGTAACTACAGAAACACAGGGAGGAAACCCAATCTGAAAAAAAAAAAAAAAAAAAAAAAAAAAAAAAAAAAAAACTGCAGTAAAAGAATTTATAACTGCTTCTAAAGAAGATACTGAAAAAAGAAATAGAGGAGATTAGAAAAATGATGGATTCCTTGAATGAACAATACAGGAAAGAAATAGATCGCGTGAAGCACAGTCAAAGAGAGATAGAGGAAATTAAAATCTCAATCACAAGCTTGCAAAACCGTTTCAGTGAATGTGAAGACAGAGTTTCAGATCGTGAAGATGCAGTTGCAGCTAGTGAAAAGATAACAAAGGATCTCTTAAAAACAACAAGGATGCAGGAAGGAATAATCCAACACCTGCAAGATGATGCAAAGATGAACAATTTGAGACTAATAGGCAATAATGAGAAAGAAGGAGTCAATACACATGACATTAAAAAACATATATGGGCGGAAGAAATAGCAGAAAAATTCCCAAATATGAGGAAACAATCTGACATTCAGTTAACTGAAGCACACAGAAAGCCAAGTAACCTCAATCCAATGAAAAACACACCGAGATACATCATATTCAAGATCCCAAAGTTTCAGCACAAGAATAATCTACTGAAAGCTGCTAGAGAAAAGAAGCAGATCACATTCAAAAGAAAACACACCAGAATTATGGCCGACTTCTCTTCACATACCATGCAGGCAAGAAGAGCATGAACCAGAGTACTTAAAGTCCTCTATGAAAACAAATTCAAGTCTAGACTACTATACCCTGCAAAAGTCTCTTGCAAGTTTGATGGAAAAGTGAAATACTTCCATGACAAAGAAGAGCTAAAGAATTTCACAATGCAAAGCCAACTTAAAACAGGCTACTGAAAGATGTTCTAGAGAGGGACCAAAATGATCAGAACTCGACAAATGAGATCAGAAGGAACCAACTAAATAGGGTAAGCAAATAAACACAGGAGAAAAAGGAGTAAATAACAACAGGAAAATAAAATGGCAACCGTAAGTCAATACATCTCAATTCTAACCATCAATGTAAAAGGACTCAATTCACCAATTAAGAGAAATAGACTGGCACAGTGGATTAGGAAGCAAAAATCCATCAATATACTGTATACAAGAAAGACATTTAACCCCTAAAGACATTCATAGGCTGAAAGTCAAAGGATGGAACACAGTACTACATGCTCCAGCACCTCAGAAAAAAGCAGGGGTAGCAATCCTATTCTCATACAATCTCGACTTCAAACCAACAATGATCAAGTGAAATAAAGAAGGCCACAATATACTGATTAGGGGAAAAATTCAAACAGAAGAGGTAACACTCATAAATATGTATGCCCCAAACACAGGAGCACTCAAGTATATAAAGCAAATCTTAATGGACATGAAAAATCTAATATCCAATATCACAATTTTAGCAGGAGACCTTAACACACCCTTACCTCCAAAGGATAGGACAACCAGACAAAAATTTAGCAAAGAAATAACAGAACTGAACCAGAGTTTGAAACAAATGGACTTGGTGGACATATACAGAGTGTTCCACCCAAACACA
>NW_004524960.1:225921-227155 GCF_000260255.1 Octodon degus
CTTCCATGAAATTGAAAAGGAAGCAATCCTCCCAAAATCATTCCTGGAGGCAAGTAATATACTGATACCAAAACCAGGGAAAGATGCAACTAAGAAAGAGAACTACAGGCCAATCTCCCTCATGAACATAGATGCCAAAATACTCAATAAAATACTGGCAAATAGAATACAGCAATTCATGAAGAAGATCATACAACATGATCAGGTGGGATTCATCCCAGGGATACAATGATGGTTCAATATTCAAAAATTTGTAAATGTAATACACTATATCCATAGTGCGAAAAATAAAATCCACATGATCATCTCTATTGATGCAGAAAAGGCTTTTGACAAAGTCCAACACTCATTCATGTTCGAAGTCCTACAGAAAGTTGGAATAGATGGCCTCTACTTCAATCTGGTAAAAACCATTTATGGAAACACAGCAGCTAACATAATCCTAAGTGGGCAAAAACTGAAATCTTTAACTCTTAGATCTGGTACAAGACAAGGATGTGCTCTATCACCACTCCTATTCAATGTATTTCTGGAATCATTAGTTACAGCCATTGGACAAGAGAAATAAATAAAAAGAATAAGAATAGGCAAAGAAGAAGTTAAATTATCTTTATTTGCAGATGACATGGTACTTTACTAGGAAGACCCAAAAAACTCCACCAAAAAGCTACTAGAATTAATACAGAAATTCAGTAGTATAGCAGTTTATAATGTCAATACACAAAAGTCAATAGCATTCCTTTACATAGAAAATAAACACACTGAAAGGGAATTTGTAGAAACAATACCTTTTACAATATCGCCGAGGAAAATGAAATACCTTGGAATTAATCTAACTAAAGAAATCAAAGATCTTTTCACAGAAAATTAAAGTACTCTGAAATAAGTGATTGTAGAGGATTTCAGAAAATGGAAAGATATTCCATGCTCCAGGATAGGAAGAGCCAACATTGTGAAGATGGCCATACTCCCAAAATTGCTATACAGATTTAATGCAATCCCTATCAGACTTCCAACGACATTTCTCTCAGACATAGAGAAATCATTCCTAAAATTTATCTGGAACCAGAACAGACCTAGAAGAGCAAAGGCAATTCTGGGCAATAAAGACAAGGCAGGAGGCATTACAATTTCTGACTTGAAATTATACTACAAGGCAACTGTGATAAAATCAGCATGGTATTGGCATCAAAATAGACCTGAGGATCAATGGAATAGATTAGAAGACACTGAA
>NW_004524960.1:228254-232549 GCF_000260255.1 Octodon degus
AAAAGGAAAGCAGGATCTCAAGGACTAACTAATCAAGAGAGGGAAAGGAGAAGAGCCAGGAAACATGACCATGTCAAGCCATACAGTTATATGTAGAAGATGAGCAAGGCAATGATCCTGAGAATCTTCAGAAGATTTTTTAAACTAACAGTTAATAGGAAAGATTCTCACCCTAACTAACTACATATACTGATACCTGTGAACTAATCTACTGCACTGCAGATGTTAATTTGTAATAGTAGCTTCATTTTTGGTGTGCCTGTCATTCTGGTATTCCGAATATGGGCTGCTTGTCCTTATATTGCTGCTGTGATGTCTCTTGGGTAGATGGATATTCAAGAAGAAGGGGGTAGTTAATGAAAGCAAGAGATAGGAAAAGAAATATTTTGAGACTGTCCTGCTTCAAGGTTGTATATGGTGAAATTTTTAAACTTATGTGCAAACATGAGAAGTATATAATTCTTTATGCCTATTTTTAAAATATATTCTAATTTTAAAATGTTTTTATCATATTCTGTAGGGACATAAAGTTCAACACATCAATGCTTGATGAAAAATACCTGTTCCATATTATGCCTAAGATGTTTGATATGCAGACCGATAGTGAGGTTAAGCTTAACAGCCTAAGTTGTTTGATAATAACAACAAGCTTGTCTTCTGGATGGTTAACAACCTAAGTTTGCAGACCAAAATTAGAGAAAAAGGAGGGCTACAAGGAAAGCCAACTTTTTGGCCCTAGCCTTCTAAGGTCAATTAAGACTCAGGACATATGAGAACTTGTACTGTAACGTCAGGTAACTCGGTAGTGTCCCAAATTTTCTGATCAAGGAGAGTATGGGGCCAAAGAGGAAAGGGATCAATGACATAGAGTGTGCCTAAGGAGAGTCACATGGAGAGAAAAAATTCTCTCAGGCTTTCACAGAGAGCACATTGGCCAAGCAATGGTTGTGACTCATCCACATGGCTGCACTGATAAAGGTTCTACAATCTGAGGTACAGGATCTCAGAATAAATCCTGAGGGGATTTCACTGACCTTATCAGACCCAAATCCTAGAACTCTTCTTGTATAGGTCCTGCCTTACCTTTGTTTTAACCATCCAGTAGAAAAGTATGAAGACGAAGTATAGGAAGTATAGCCACACTGTTATGTTGAGCAGTGGGGGACTCAGGTCAACAATTTCTTACATTGCCAGTTAAACAGAAGACCCAATGCTATTATGGACTGCTGGGCTCTTTTAGAATGTTTTGCTGAGTTTACACACCTATAATATTCAAATAATGGAACTTAACAAAAAAAGGATATACAGATGAATGTCCATTTTGTATCTGTGTATTCAATGTGGTTAGGATAGATATATAATTACATTCTCTTAATGAATATAATGATTTGTTCTAATGGTGTTTGTAAATAGGATCTCAAGTCCGCATCTTGTACAGCAATTAACCACTAAGAAGAATGTATGCAGTGTGTTAATTATTGAAACTGTCCTACCGATTTGATTTGAAACTGTCTCATTGTTATTTGTTTCCGAATGAAATTATGAAAAAAAAATAAGTATTTAGCGGCTGGCCAAATAGCTCAGTGGATTGAAACACCTGAAAGCAGGTGCAAGGGTCATGGTTTCACTCTGCAGGTCTTCCATGCCAGCCCCACCTTTTCGGTGTGCTGAGATGCCAGTTGAGAGTTGGCGTGGTGACACGCGCCTGTAATCCCAGCTCTTGGGAGGCTGCAAACAGGTGGATCACTATGAATCTGATCTAGTAGCAAGACCCTGAACACCCTGGAGGCCCTTCCCCAAAACACAAAAAATAAGATACAAAACAAAAAATAGTAAAACATCATACTATGTGGAACTTGAATCAAGGTATAGCCTACCTTCAGAAGAAGAACAAAATTGGATGAGTTTTCTGAACTATATTTCATATTCATGTTTTCTAATATAGTTATTGCAGTGATCCACTTGAAAAACTAAAGAAAATCACTATTAACACTAAAATTAAGAATCTAACACATCAGGAGCCAACTGGTCAGAATCACCTTTAATAACTAAATGTTAAAGTTCATAAATAATACAGAATCTTTTGATTTTGTTTTAATTGCTTCTGCTTCATACATGATCATTCGAGTATACTCAAAGATTATTCTTTATACTGATGACCAGTCTTGGAGAATTAAGTCATGATAGTATAAATTAGGACTTCACCTTAAAAATCATTCAGATTTTAGTGACTTAAAGCTTTTTTACAATAAATGACATGGCTACAATGTGCTTCCATACTAAACTACAGTGTCAATGTATTAGTAAAAACAAAAAATAAACATCTGTGTGGATTGAAATGAGGCAAGGCCAGGAAAATGTTCTGTCATAGCAGCACAGTCAGGTTTCCATCATTGTGACAATCCACATGAAATTATGGACTCAGAAAGAGGAAATACTTGGGTCTGTGGTTGTGGCATTTCATTCCATGCCTCTCTTGCCTCAGCCTCCTGAGTATTGGGATTACAGGCAAGTGCCACTAGACCTGGCTTAAAAATTAGTAATTTTGACATCATGCATGCAATCATCCATAATTCATTTGAGCCATATCCAGACCAAAGTTAAAGTATACTGCATTATTTGGGCTTTCTTTAACTTACAGTTCCTTTGGAAACGTGTTTATTTTCTTGAAAGTTTGTGGGAAACATTACTAAATTTGTCCCGCGGTATTGAAAATAAGCACTACTGTTAGATAAAAATGAGAAACATTGCTTTAAAATATGATTTAAGTGCAGGGTAAATTTTGTTCTCTCAGTTGTTTCTGGGAGCCTGAATGAGATTCCTATAGAATGCTTAGGAATGCACTTCCACAGAGATAACAGCAAAGGATTGAAATAACTGCATGCATATCTTCAAAAATCATATCTTTCCCCTCTCTGCCGGCACGAAGTTAGTACAGGAGCCCTCACTGGACCTGTAACACATTGACCAGGAGCTTTGCCATCTTTGAGATATAACTATGCTGAAAAAGCATTTGCTATTTTTCTGAAATCTAAATATAACTAGGATTCTGCAATTTATTGATACAGTGCAGTTCCTTGAAAAACAATAGTAGTCAACTTAAATAACTGTTAATATTTCTTCTGTTTTCCCTGTGCAGATGAATTATTCATTTGTGCTGAGCAGTGGGCAGACAACAATAAAGCCAAATCCACATTTTTATGACACTGCTGACAAACTGCTCTTATATTCAAGCCATAAACCACAAGTCTTATTTTGCTCAGCTACATGGCTCCTATGCCTGCTATCCAGACTTTTCAATCAGTCTGCAGTCCTCACCAAGTTATAAGCTATTAAGCATACATTTTATCTATGCTAACGCAGCCTTGATTTTGGAACAGTGAGATCTTTGGAAATTTTTCCAGATAGTGGTCAAACTGTCCACTTGGGTTATAAATTAGTCTTTTGCTGGCTAATGTACTTCATGTCGGCACTTATTATACAAGCAACAATTATATGATCACAAGGCTCTGGTACATGAAAGACGCGTAAATGTCAAGATTGATGAAGATGGCTGAGAGCCAGCTCGTTAAAGGCAATGATGTGAATAATACAACTGTGCTGCTTTTCAAAGAACCAAATATGTATTATCCACCTATCAGTGTACCAAAAAGCATCATAATCACAGATCTTTAACTTCAAGCCATTTAAATGATGAAAGAGCATGTACTAATCTACAAACTATATTTTACCCAGGGAAAAGAAAATGTTCTTTCTATTTATGATAATTAAAACATTCAGAGCACTGAAAAGCACTTATTTGATGAGCATTTAGTATTTTACTAAAACTACTTGCATTAGTTTACGGTCATCAAAGATGCTACCATAGTTTGGTAAAAATAAAGGAATTAAAAAGAGCAATATGTAGATGCAGATTTTGATACAGCAGAGTAAATATTTTAAATTGCTATGCCTCTGTGCTTGAAATCTTTGATTCATAAAATGTTGTAATAAATATAAGCATATATGTAGCACATACACATGCACAGAAAAAGATATAAAGAAACTTGAATGTTCTTATACTTTGGGGAGTACTAAAGCTAAGATAATGAAGCATTTTCCAATAATGCTTTATTTTTTTTAGAAAAATAATGCTTTATTTAGGAAAATATCTTTCTTGGTTCAGAAGGTGAGCCCCACTCCCAGGACACTGAGCTGGTGATAGAGCCTTTGCCTGGTGGTGCAGGGCTGTAATCCCTGTGCTGGGGAGGCTGCAAACAGGAGGATCAGTATGAGTCTGTGCTGCATAGTGAGAC
>NW_004524960.1:232649-233124 GCF_000260255.1 Octodon degus
AATAGTAGTTTCATGCTTGGAATGCCTGTTTTTCTGGTTGTCTGACAATGGGTTGCTTGTCATGACATACCAGTTGCTGCTATGATGTCTCTGGTTAGGTGGATGTACAAGATGAAGGAGTTGGTGAAGGAAAGCAAGAGACAGGAAAAGGAATATTGCTGGACTATCCGGCTTCAAGGATGTATATGGTGAGATTTTTAGACTTATGTGCAATCGTGAGAAGTATATAATTCTTTATGTCTATTTTTAAAATATATTCTAATTTTTAAATGTTTTTATCATATTCTGTAGGGACATAAATTTCAACATATCAATACTTGATGAAAAATACCTTTTCCATAATATGCCTATGATGTTTGATATTCAGACAGATAGTGAGGTTTAGCTTAACAGCCTAAGTTGTATGGTAATAACAATAAGCTTGTCTTCTGGATGGTTAACAACATAAGTTTGCAGACCAAAATTAGAGAAAAAG
>NW_004524960.1:233976-239135 GCF_000260255.1 Octodon degus
AAGAAAGAAAGAAAGAAAGAAAGAAAGAAAGAAAGAAAGAAAGAAAGAAAGAAAGAAAGATGTGGTGTTAGGGCAAAGTTTAGGGAGGGTAAGGAAACAAATGGCCCTGCATTATAAATAGACAGACACTTGGTGACAACAAGGAAAAAGAGGGGAACACAGCTCCGGCGAGAGAGAAGGAAAGGGGGTCAGAGCATCCAGGTGGTTCTGGAGCTCTTGAGGATGGAGATGAAGCCACACAACTGGAAATGGTTTTAATTTCTCTTACATAAAGGAAACTAATTGAAAAAAGAATACAGTTAAGTAATTTTGTATTTATATCTATTTAAGACTTTATGAGTTCTTCCCACACTCTTAACTTTTCCCACCCTTTTAAAATATTTCTAATGTCCTTAACCATTTTCTAAACTCAAAAACTTAAGTAATTTTAACAACATATGCATACTGTACAATACGACACAATCTCTCCATATTGCAAAAATCCAAGGCAATTTAGAAGAATGTTTTGTGAAAACCCATGAAACAGTGAGTCTACAAAAGTCAAACTGCAAAATAGGAAAGGATTAGTGTATTTCACTTATAAATATGGTCACTAGTTGACATCTATTTACTTATGTAACCTCCAGTTTATCATTTTTTATAGCTCAGTAATACCACATGATATTAAAATACCACATCTGTTTTGTCATTTCCTCAGATGATGGGCATTTAGATTGTCTCCAGGATTTAGCTATCACAAATTTTGCTGCTGGAAACATGTGCGTGCAATTTCTGCTCTGGTACCCCATCCATACTCCCACCAACAGTGGAGAAGTGCTCCTTTTTTCCCAACAGTCCCTTTAGCATTTGGTTGATCTCTTGATGATAGCCATTTTTTCTGAAAGGAGATGGAGTATCAGTGTTGTTTTAATTTGCATTACTTGAATAACCTATATGTTAACATTTTTTCATATATTTATTCACCATTTGCATTTCTTCATCTGGGAAGGATATATTCATCTCAGATGCCAATTTCTGATTGGGTGCTTGAATTTTGGGTACCTGATTTTTGTTCATTCTTTATATGTTCTACATAGAAGTCCTTGGTCTGAGAACAGTTGGCTTGGAGGACCACCTGAGCAGCTCTCCTTGAAAGAAGAACAATCATCTCTATTTTGGGTGAACTGGACCCTGTTTCCCTGTATTGATGTGTACAGAGCTGGCTAGGACTTTTCCTTATCCCTTCAATTGGCTTTAAGCAACACATATTGGTCCAGCCAAGATGTTTGTTGTAGTCTTTAAAGACAGTGTGCATGTTTCCCTGATAACCCACACCTGTTGCTCTTTAATATGAGCCAGGTCGAGACAGATGAACAGCCAGTGCTCCATACTGTTGGCTTGAATTGAGCCTCTAGATAGAGGCTATGATTCCAGGGGCTTGAAAGACTACACATCAGAGCTGAAATCCAGACCCCAAAACATTAGATACTACCTCCATGGTATAATACAGATTACTTTCTGCACATCCTGCTTTGCAAATCACAGAGGCAAATACAGGCCTCCTATCTACCTCAGCTCATAGTGCTCATCTACTTCCTGCCTTTCTCAGTCATTCATCCTCAAGGCACTCCTCCTTCATGACTGAATAAAACCAGAATGAGGCCCTGGGTTAGTGCTTTTGTTCCAGAAAGCCATCTTCGTGACTGGACTTAGGGACCCTGGAGTCCTCATAATTATATGATTTAGTGTCTTTGTTTTCACTATGTGTTGCACTGGGAGTGGTAGATCAGAATTAACTTGGTGGGATTCCAATAATGTATTTTTTTGGATTACCAATATAGACTTCTTGGACTAAGACAATGACAAGGAGGGGCTGCCTATAGTTGGCTGTTTTTTTTCCCAAATAATGGGTTTCCTTTTTGTTATCTCAGAAATTTCTTTTGATATGCAAAAAACTTAATTTTAATTAAGTAAGTGGTTGGGTTTTTTTTTGGGGTACCAGGGATTGAACTCAGGACTTGGTGCTTGCCAGGCAAGCACTTATTCTTCTGAGCTATCTCCCCAGCCCCCAGTAGGAACTGGATATTTCTTTTTTCGGCACCAGGGCTTGAACTTGGGACTTTATGCTTGCCAGGCAGGTGCTTATGCCACTGAGTTGTCTCCCTGGCCCCCAAAAACTTTAAAAAATATTAGAGTCCAGTAGTTGATTCTTTGAACTATTTCACACACTGTTTGGTTTTTGTTGAACTCTTACCTACCCGTATGTCTTCAAGATTTCTATTTTCTCTTTAAGTAGATTTAGTGTTGCTTTATTAGTAATTAAATCTTTCATCCATTTTGATTGTACTATATTTCATGGAGATAGACACAGGTCAGATTTTAATTTTCAGCATGTGGAAAGCCAGTTTTACAAGCACCATTTATTAAAGAGACTATCTTCCTTTCAGTGAATATGTTTGACCTTTTTCTCAAAGACATGGTGGCCAGGTGTGTTGTTAATTCTGTCTGCATCTTGTAATCTGTTCCATTGATCCTCAGGTCTGTTTTTATGCCAGTGTCATGCTGATTTTATCATAACAACTTTACGGTAAAATTTCACATCAGGTATTGTGTTGCCGCCTGCTTTCTCTTAGTTGGTCAAGATTACTTGGCTATTCTAGGCCTCTTCTGGTGCCAGATGAATTTGAGAAATGTTTCCTGTAGATCTGTACAGTATATTAATAGTATTTCCATCAGTTTGCATAATGTCTGTATAACAATCTTGAGAGTATGGCCACTTTAATAAAGTTAGTTCCTCCTATTCAAGCAATGAATATCTTTCCATTTTCTGAAACTATCTTCAATCTCTCTTTTCAGAGTACTATAATTTTTACTGTGTAATATTTCACTTCTTTTGTTAAATTGGTTCAAAAGTACTTTTTTCAGATGCTATTGTGAATGGTGTGATTGCTTTAATTTGTCTCTTAGTACACTTGCATTTTGTATACAGAAATACTATTGATTGTATGAGTTTTTCCATTGTATCCTGCTATGCTACTGAATTTAGTTATTAAATCTACAAGTCTTTTGTTAGCGTTTTAGGGTTCTTCTCTCTAGAGAATCATTTCATCTGCAAATAATTATAATTTTGCTTCTTCCTTTTCAATCATTATTCCATTTATTTATCTCTCTTATCTTGTGCTCTGGCTAATATTTCAAGAACCATATTGAGTAGAAGTGGAGAAAGTAGACATCCTTGTCTTGTTCCTGATTTAAAGTGAAGGCTTTCAGTTTTTGTTCATTTGGTATGATATTGACTGTTGGTTTATCATAGATTCCTTTCATTAGATTCAGGCAAAGATCATCTATTTTATGTTCTGTTGGGTTTTTCTCAATAATGAACATTAAACCTTGTGAAAAGCTTATTTTTGCATTTATTGAGATGACTATGTGATTTTTGTCTTTGGCTTTGTTGAAGTTGTGTATTGCATTTATTGATGTGCACCTACTGAAACATCGCTACATTCCTGGGATGAATTCAACTTTATTGTGGTATAAAATATTCATGATGATTTGCTGCATAATGTTTGCTAGAATTTTGTAGAGGATTTTTTGCATCTATGGTCATTAGGGAAATTGGCTTGTAATTCCCTTTTTTGATCTTTTTCTTGTTTGGGTATCTGGGTAATACTTTTGTTCAGATATGAGTTTGGGAGAATTGCTTCCCTTTCAATTTCATTGAAGGTTTTAACAAGAATTGGCATTAAAACTCCTCTAAATTTCTTGTACAATTCAGCTGTGTTTCTATCAGGACATAAACTTTTCTTTCTTGGTCAGTTTTTAGTTAAATTTTCAATTTCAATGACAGATATTGGGCTATTCAGAATTTTTATATCTTCTTGATTCATCTTTGGCAATTCATATTTATCTAGGCATCTGCCCAACTCTATATTTTCCATCTTGTTTGAATAAAGGTTTTAAAGGTAGATATTGGTAATCTTTTGAATTTCAACATGACCTGCAGTGATTTCCTATTTTGTTCCTTATTTCATGGATTTAAGTTTTTACTTTCGTTTATTATAAGGTTCATTAGGGCTTTAACAATTTATTTATTCTTCAAAAGAAGCAACTCCTTAATTCTCTGCATTATTTTCTTTATGTTCATTTTGTTAATTTCTGCTGTGATCTTAATAATTTAATCCCAACTTTGAACTTTGGGCTTGACTTACACTTCCTTATACAGGAGCTTGGGGTACAACATAAGGAAATTGAGACTAGTTCTGTTTAACTGATGTGAAAATTTACCACTATAAATTAATCTCTTTAAACTCCTTTCACTAGACCCAGTCCTAGCCCAGGTCTGGTGAGTGTGTGGGAGAGCTTCCTGCTACCCTGTGCCAGCAGGACCAGTCCCAGCCCAGGTGAAGCATGGCACAGAATCTCTCCCACCACCTTGGGACGCCCCCCACCACTCTGCAGCAACTCCCCCACCCCACCCGCTAATTAGGAATTTCTGCCACGTTACAGGAACCCCCAGACCCAGCCCTAGAACAGGTCCGGTGAGTCTGTGGGAGAGCTTCCTCCTAACCTGCGCCAGCGGGACCAGTCACAGCCCAGGCGCAGCATGGGCCAGAGCCCCTCCGACCCGCTTGGGATGCCCCTAACCAGTCCGCAGCACTTCCCCCACCCCGTCCGCCGAGTAGGAATTTCTGCCACTTTCCAGGAATCCCCAGAACCAGTCCTGGCCCAGACCCAGTGAGTGTGAGGGAGAGCTTCTTCTCCCCCCCTACTCAACATTGCCCCCTCCAGACAAAGCTCAGGCTTGGCATACATGCCTGGGGTGTAACCCTGCAGCTGAAATCCCTGCAGAGAGTGAAGAGGATAGATCCAACCAGTTAGTCCAGTAGCAGAACATCTCGCCACAGGGGCACAACAGGATCACCCTCAAGGGCAGCAGCGGGAAGGAGCTGAGCACAGCAGCCAGGCACAAGCCAAGCACAGCTGGATAAGTCCAAACTTTGTAGAACTGCACCTGAACTTCAGTACGTGTGAAGGTTATAACTACAGCAAAGATCTACAACAAAGGTCAGAAGACAGTGCTCCACAAAATGACGAGAAGGAACAAAATGCAACCTCAGAACCCAAGCCCACCCGTAACAAGTGAAGAGGACACTAACACAGAACAAATTGGGAATCACACA
>NW_004524960.1:245324-254405 GCF_000260255.1 Octodon degus
GGGTATACAGATGAATGTCCATTTTGTATCTGTGTATTCAAAGTGGTTAGGATAGATATATAGTTACATTCTCTTAATGAATAGAATGATAAGTTCTAATGGTGTTTGTAAATAGTATCTCAAGTCCGCATCTTGTCCAGCAATTAACCACTAAGAAGAATGTATGCAGTGTGTTAGTTATTGAAACTGTACTTCCAATTTGATTTGAAACTGTCTCATTGCTGTTTGTTTATCAATAAAATTATGAAAAAAATTAAACTCCTTTCACTGCATCCGACACATCTGGTAAGTTATGTTTGCATTTTCATTTCATTGTAAATATTGTTTAATTACTTTTTTAATTTTCTTGGTGACATATTGATTATTCAGGCTAGTGTTATTTATTGTCTATGTGTTTTAGTAGTTTTTGCAATTGTTTTTGCTTGTAATTTTTAGTTTCATTGCAAAATGGTCAGATTATGTGCATGGGATATTTTCAGTTCCCTTGCATTAACTTAAACAGGTTCTATGTGCTAGTGTATGGTATATTTTGGAGAATAGCCCATGTGCAGCTAAAAAGAATGTATATTGTCCCGAACCAGCGGGTCAGTCAACGAAGGTCACCTGGGGAAGGAGCGGGGAATTGAAGAGTGGACAAAAGACAGGAGACACAAAGAACGGAGACAAGACAGGATTCTGATCAAGTCTCAGTTTAGTCAGGGGAGGTGCTGGGTATATATAGTGGAGGGATAGGGAAATGACATCGGCGGGTAAAAGGTGCAAGTAACTAGGCAACCGAGCTATGACAAGAAGTCTTGGCTCTTGGGGTCAGCAGGTATTTAGGCAAAGGGGGAAGGTGCAACACCTGGAGCATAGCACGTGATTCACGGGGAATGGGCAAGTTGAGAAGGACCATAAACTTAGCTCAGCAAGGGAATAGAAACTTAAGAATATGGCTGACACTATTATAAAATGGACACCAGTTAATGGCTTCCCATAGTGTATTGTGATGTTGTTGGGTGGAATAGTCTGTAAAGTTCTAAGTCCATATTTCAGAAGTTTGGTTTAGTTTTGATATTTTTGCTTATATTTTGCCATATCTATCTATATCTGTATCTATATCTATCTATATTATATCTATCTGTCTATCTATATCTTTGTGACAGTTAAAGTCTTCCATTAGGATTATATAATTGCTCATTTGGCTTGCCTTATCTGTTACAATTTGTCTTACATAATTGAGGGATATATATATGTATATTTGCTATCCCTTCTTCTTACACTTTTGCCCTTCCAAGTATGTAGTGACCTTCTTTATCTCTTTTAATCTTTCTTGCATTGATGTTCATATTGTCAGCAATAATAATAGCTATCCCTGCTTTCTGCTGTTTCAGTCTCATGCAGTATTATTTTCCATCCCAGTCTATGAATATCCTTTGAGTTAAGTGTATTTCTTATATAATTCATTGTTTGATGTTGCTTCTTTATGCACTCTGCCAAAATGTTTGATTGCTGAATTGAGGCCATTTTTATTGATGGCTATAACTGGTATATATTGGCCTGTCTTTGTCATGTTATTTTCTTGTTATGAGTTCTCACTTTTACCCTCTGTTTAATTGCTTACTCTGCTTGGTTTTTTCTTTCTACTGTTGTTCTTGAAGTTGTGACCACTTTTGTCTCTTTCTAGAATATTTGTTGAGCACTCTTTGTAATGTTAGTTTGTTGGACATGATTTTTAACAGTTGTTATTTATCATTGAAGCATCTTATCTCTGCATTGAATTTGATGGATAATTTTTCAGGGTACATCAATCTGGATTGGAAGTTGTTTGCTTTCAGAACCAGAAATACTTGATTCCAAGCTCTTATTTAATAATAATTTTCCATTAAGAAACCTGCCATGAGTCTGATGGGTTTTCCATTATTGGCATCTATTTCTTTTCTTTAACATCTTTTAATATTCTGATTTTTTGCTGAACTTCTTGAATCTGATTAATGTGTGTCTGGTTTTTTTTTATTTTTATGAATAATTGGAGTTCTGTCTTCCTCATTTATCTGTATGTCAGATTGTGTTCCTGTATTTGGTAAATTTTCTTCCACTTGTATGAGTAATCCTTATTTATCACATGTTGACTCTTGCTATTTTATTGTCACCTGTAAATCTTATTGTTTTTCTTTGTATCATCTTGCAGTTATTAATTGTTATTTCCTGGTTCCTTGTTATTTTTAAGAGATTTTTTCTTTCACAGTTGCTAGCTCCAGTCCTGTCTTCAAGGTCTGAAAGTCTATCTTCAGTTTCACTCAATGAACAAAACTGGCAGCTTTCATTCATTGGAATTCTTAATTTCCTGGATACCTGTTTACATATTTCGTGTATTCTAATTCTTTTCTCTAATATTTATTCAGCTTCCTTCATTTTTCTATTTTTCTCTATTTTTTCTTCTTTATTTGTACTGGGCAACTTCTTACAATTGTCATTTTTTTTTTCACCTCAAACTATTTGTGATCTGATTTCTTGTATAGCCTGATGGAGTTTTTTCTTCTTTATTTTCCCTTCAGTAACAGTGAGCAAACTCAGGGGCAGGCCCTTATGACATTGAATTCTCTCCCTGGCAGCTATGGAGTTGTTTTTTTTTTTTTTTTTTTTTTTTTTCCTCAGTTCCTATCATTTTAGAAATTTCAGATGTGTGACTTCCAACTTCTTCCATGTCCCTGTCTGCTGGAATTGTTCTTTGTAGGACGGAGGTCTGAGATTGATTTTTGCTTCTTTATATTGACATTTTTGAGGCTCCCAGTGCTCAGCATGGTTCAGGACACCTGCCTGGGGCTCAGAGTAGTTTCCTGATATGTGGAGAAAGTAAATCACAATACAGAAAGGTTCCTGTGAAGTTGAGGAACTATATCTCAGTATGGAATTGTATCTTTAGACTGGTCTTTATTTTCAGAATTGTAAAATCAAATTATAATTTTTCACGCTGAGGAAAACGTTTAAATATGTTAATGGTTCCCTTTTCATTTTTAGTTAAACTAAAAATTTCATTTACCTTCATGACATTAAAACTTACAGGACTACTCATCATATTCTTTTTAATAATACATGCCAATCAGGTATCTTTGATGAAATTATCTTGTATATTAAAGCATCATCCTATTTTAATAAAGTCAGGAGTTAGAGAATACTGCATTTTATTCCATAGGCACTTATAGATATTTCTGGTAACAACGATGACAACAATTATTTTTTCAAATTTTCAATTCTATGGAAAAATTGAAATTTAAGTAAATAAAGGACAACAATTCATATTTGGGTCCATAATCTTAAACATCTACCTCCATGGGAAATATCTGTAGACAATAGACCCTTTTATATGAAATGACTTAGCATTTGCACGTAGCCTACTTATACAAACCTGTGTCATTTAAATCACCTTTAAATTACATTTACAATGAAAATGTTATGTAAACAGTTGTTATATTGTATTGTTTAAGGAGTAATGACAAGAAGGTTGTACAAGTTCAGTACAGATATAATTTATTTCAAATATTTTCATCTGATGATTGGATTCACAGATTGAGAATCCAAAGATATGGCAATATGACTCTACATTGTCATTCTGAATCACTACAGTCCTGCATAGATCTATGTATTTATTTTCATTTTTCAATTTTATTTGTTTGTTTGTTTGTTTTGTAGCTTAAGGAAGGGTCTGCAGGGTGTTCAGGGTCTTACTGCTAGATTGAACTCTTAGTGATTTACCTATTTACAGCCTCCCAATTGCTGTGATTACAGGCTCATGCCACGACACCCAGTTCAATCACCATCTCAGTGCGCCATGGGGGCAGATGGTAATGGCAGGCCTGGGGATGGAATCCTGGCCCCTCCACCTACTTGCAAGTGCTTTAATCTGTTGAGCTATTTGTCTACCCCTCATTTTTCAAATTGAGACATGAAAAACTATGTAAAGTCACACATGTAGCCCAGTGTTCTCAAGCTGACCAATGGCTGAGAACATATTTGAACCTGGAACTTCTCATACTAAGTGTTTTTCCATATGAAGGTCTGTTCTTGTCTACAGAGTGGACAGAAGGTGATTTAGGAGAAAAAGTTCTCACTTGGACATAAGTCTAGCTCTATGCTATCAAGATTTTCTTCCTAAAAGCAGATGTAAAATTTCATCCTCACTTCTCCTACTTGTTGTGTGATACCTGTAATTATTTCAGTGTATCTTCTATAGAATTCAAAGAATGCCACTATGATAAAATTTTGAAGTGGGGTTTTTAAAGATGACGATGCTGTGAAGGTTTCGCTGTTGCACTTGAGCTTAAGGCCCTCACTTAAGAGACTTTGATACAGTACAGAGTTACTACTGTACCTTCCACCTTCTGCCATGTGGATACACAATGCTCTTCTGGATCAGAAAACAAATCAACAAGGTTCCATCTCAGAAGTAGAGAATAATTATTCCTCACCAGATAAGCAAAGCAGCCAATCTTGGGGAGCTTTGTTTTTCAGCCCTTCACAATGATGTGAAAAAAAATTCTCATGTATTCTGTACAGTGCTACAGAACAAAGTAGTACAAGATGGTAACACCTGACATACCAGCTTTAATTACAACCCTTCTTGATGAAATGATCAGTAAATTCTGTGAATTCACTTTTCTAGGCATCTCTAGGGATGCAGTTCTTCATCCCTGTCTTCATTGCTCCTCTTTATAAAGTCTTTGTTGTCATTCATCTCTACTGCTATGTGAAAACCTAAACTAATTTTTCACATTTAAAAAAATGAAGGACAATTCCCTTTTGCCAATTTACAATTTAGTCTCTATGGAAAATTTTCTGTCAAATGTAAATCAAACCACACTATTACCCTACTTTATTCATTTCAATGTCACCTAAATTATCTGTGAATAAATTAAAGTACTTTTTAAAAACAGCATATATTCATCTCTGCACCCAACTTTTATTTATTGACAGAAATACATATAAAGGCTATTCCTGAAGAAGGGAAAACATTGTACTGAGCTAGAGTTAAAATTAGATAGGTAGATAGATAAATAGATGGACAGATAGGTAGATAGATAGATAACAACCAGACACCCAACTTTTTTTCCTTCAGTACCAGGGATTGAACTCAAGACCTTGTGCTTGCCAGGCAAACTTATTCCACTGAACTATCTCCCCAGCTCTCCACCTATTTTTAAGCTTTAAATCCCACCATGGCCCAAACATAATTTACTTTGAAATCTCACTAACTTTCTAATCACTCATCTATCTATTTTCTATCTGCTATCAATCATCTATCTATCTATTTATCTATCTATCTATCTATCTATCTATCTGTCTATGATGTCATCTATCTATCATCTATCTACATATCTATCTATTTATCTATCTACCTATCTAATTTTAACTCTAGCTCAGTACAATGCTTTCACTTATTCAAGAATAGCCTTTATATTAATTCTGGAGATAAAATATTTCACACATTTTATTTTGCTATATTATGTACTTAGTACAGGGTTTCACTACACAAATCAGACTTGTAGTGATCCTCCTGTTTTTCAGCCTCCCAAGTGCTGGGATTTCAGGCCTGTGACAGCACTCCTAGGCTCAATCACCATCTTAGCATGCTCTGGGGGTGGGACCAGCACAGCAGACCGGGGATTGAACCCCCGTCCCCTGCAGCTGCCTAAACAGGTGCTTTAATCTGCTGCAATCTCTAGCCAGCCCACAAATTTCAAGTAGCTTCAGATAACACCACCATTAACTACAAGCTTCACACAATGCTTTCTCTTTTTCCTTTCTTTTTTAACATTATATATGCATATGTATGTGTGTTTGTATCTCTATTTCCAAAGGGTTTTAAGCAATGATGCTTTAGGTGATAAAAAGAGCAACTTTCACTAGATTTTAAAGAAATAAAGATAAGTTAACTGACTTCAAACTTGTATATCACACATTACACTTATTTTTTCTTCACTTGAGTCTCTCCTTAGCTATTCCTTTTAGGGGGATTTTATCAAATTACCTTTTCCCTCAAAACCTATTATCTTTATCAGTACTTCAATTGATCTTCAAATACTGTTTGAATTAATAAGAAACATGTTTTTTCACTGACGAAATAATCCACCTCACTTACCATCTTTCTAACATAACTTTCAGAATATGATAAGTAATATTGAGTTGTAGTTTTACTTTTCATAACAAAGAACAAAAACTCAAGAGTCAACATCAATATCATTTCTTTCTAGTAGGTAAGCAGCTGAAGTTCACCTGATAAATTCTTTGCCATGTACCTTCTCATTTCTTCTGGGGCTTAAGCTGGAGGGCACTTGAACTTACATTTCTGTGGCAAAGAAAGAATAACACAGCCGGTAGAAACACGAAAAGCTTTTAGAGTAGCCTCTTGGGTTGAGTGCTGCTCACAACCTGGCCCTGCCCCTAGCAAAAGTGAGCCATGTGGAGCAACTCCAGAAAGGCAGTGCGTAGACCATAGCAAGAGGCAAAGATGACCAACCCTATTACTGAAAATCTGAGGAAATACTTGGAGACAATTATTCAATCTATGACGTTTGTCCTCAAATTCATTTGCATGGCTTATCTCTGGAGTTTTTCTCTTTGCATAAAACATGTGATTTATTCAGCTTTTTATCCCTGTGTCTCTCCACAGCTCCTCAAATATTCCTTGATTAAGCATTTGCTAAGTAGAATGTCCAACAGAAGAATGGAGAAGTAAATGAGAAAAATGTAATAACAAATGGATCTAATGTAACAGTGTTCCATGGTAATTATGACAGTTATACTGTCAATAATATAACATAATTTCAATTTTTCCTTAAACTAATTAGTATCTACCCATTTTTTATTATCTTTGGAGTAGTAGTTCAGAGTACAAGATGCAGACATGATATCTTGTTTAAACAATATTAGTAGAAATCTTTCTTCTCATTGAACTAAGAGAAGCTAGCTGTACATCTATCCTAACTATTCTGTATATACAGATATGTTATTTTTCACTACAAAATGGTCCTTAATTTATATCTTCATTTTTGTTTACTTTTATCATAGGTGGGTATTCCATTGCCATTCAAATATTGTAGGTGTGTGAATTCATCAAAGTAATTCAATATACTCCAGTGGTCCATAGTATTAGTGGGTTATCTGAAGGACTGAAAAGTCAGAAGTTGTTGACTTGAGCCTTTTACAGCTTAGCATATTAATATGGCTTTACCTTTTATAACTCATTTTTATACTTTTCTACTGGAAGGTTAAGACCAAGATAAAGCAAGATCTATATAAGAAAAAATGTAACATTTGTGTTTCACAAGGTCAGTCAAATCCCCTCAGGATTTACCCTGAAACCCTGTCAACAGTTTGTACATCTTTTGTCAGTGACAGCCATATAAAGTTTTCAATTATTTTGGGAAAGTTCCCAGTAGGGGGATGTCTCAATTGAATGGGATTTCCAGTCTAGTTTCTTAAGGAGTCTCCACACTGGTTTTCATAATGATTGCACTAATCTACATTCCCACCAACAGTGGAGAAGTGTTCCTTTTTCCCCACAACCTATCCAACATTTGTTGTTAGTTGATTTCTTCATGATAGCCATTCTTTCTGTGGTGAGATGTTATCTCAGTGTTGTTTTTATTTGCATTCCAAGGATGGTTAGTGATGTGGAGCATTTCTTCATGTATTTATTAGCTTCTAGAATTTCTTTCTCTGAGAAGTTTTTGTTCATCTAGGATCCCCAATTCTTTATTGTGTTTTTAAATTTAGGGGCCCTAACATTTTTTAGTTTTTATAAATTCTAGATAGAAGACCTCTGAGTGCTCTTTAGTTAAGATTTTTCTTCCAAATTTGTGGGTTGTCTTTTCAGTCTGTTGTTAATTTCTTTCTTTCTCTTTCTTTCTTTCTTTCTTTCTTTCTTTCTTTCTTTCTTTCTTTCTTTCTTTCTTCTTTCTTTCTTTCTTTCCTTCTTTTTTCTTTCTTTCTATTTTTTGTGCAGGGTCTCACTATAAAGCCCAGACTTATAATGATACTCCTGATTTCTGCCTTCCTAGTGCTGGGATTACAGTCACACGCTACCACACCTGGACTCCATCACTGGCTCAGTGTGCCTGGGGGCGGGGCTGGTGCTGTATGCAGAGCCAGGGATTGAGCCCTGACACCTGCGCTTATCTAAGCAAGTGCTTAATCCACTGAGCTATACTACCAGCCTGGTAATTTCTTTTGACGTGCAAAAACTTCTCAAAAAAAGGAGGTCCCAATTGATAATTCTTTCAAATATTTCCTGTGCAGTTTGATTTTTGTTAATGAACAGTTTGCCTACCTCTATATATTCAAGAGTTCCTCCCGCTTTCTCTTCCAGGAGATTTAGTGCTTCTGCTTTAATGTTTAGATCTTTAACCCATTTTGACTGTAGTTTAGTGCATGATGATAAATCTGGGTCAAGTTTTAGTTTTTGGCATGTAGAAAGCCAGTTTTTCCAGCAACATTTGTTAAAAAGGCTATCTTTCTTCCAGTAAGCATGTTTGGCCACTTTGTCCAAGATAAGGTGTCTGAGTGTGTTTGTAGTTGTGTCTGCAGCTTCTAATCTATTTCAGTGCTCCTCTGGTCTACTTTGTTTCCAATACCATGTTGATTTTATCACAGTAGCTTTGTAGTATAATTTCAAATCAGGAATTGTGATTCCTCCAGTCTTGTCTCTTTTTCCAGGATCAGTTTTACTGTTCTAGGTCTTTTCTGGTTTCAAATAAATTTTAGGAATCATTTTTCTAGGTCTGACAGGTATGTTGTTGGTATTTTGATTAGGATTGTATTAAAAATGTAACAATTTTGGTAGTATGGCCGTCTTCATGATGTTGGTTCTTTCCATTCAGGAGCAGGGAATATCTTTCCATTTTCTGGAATTCTCTATGGTCTTTTTTTTCAGAATACTATAATTTTATTGAATATACCATTGACTTCCTGAGTTATATTCATTCCGAAGTATTTCATTTTCTCTGGCGCTATTGTGAAGAGTATTGTTACTAGCTAATGATTCCAGAACTACATTGAATAGGATTGATGATATAGGACATCCTTGTCTTGTACCAGATCTGA
>NW_004524960.1:254505-255373 GCF_000260255.1 Octodon degus
CACTAACACAGAACAAATTGGGAATCACACAGCTGAAAGCAAAGAATCAATGGCTCCTGAAATAAAGAAACAGCTGCAGAAAGGTATAGAGGACCTCAGATTGTAAAAAAAAAAAAGAAATCCCTGAATTAATAACATCTGCAGAAAATAATCAAATGCAGAAACATATGGAAGAAACCCAGTGCCCACACAGAACAAGTGCGGAGGGCACTAATTCGGCTCAAATGCATGAATTAATAGTGCCGAAAGTAAATAAGCATCAGCAGAAAGATAGAGAGGAAATCAGAGCTCAATTCCTTTCTGAAATAAAAAAAGAACTCTGAGAACTCATAGAATCTGAGGTAAAGAAGCAACTACAGAAACATAGGGAGGAAACACAATCTGAAAAAAACACTGCAATAAAAGAATTTATAACGGCTTCTAAAGAAGATATTAAAAAAATAGAGGAGATAAGAAAAATGATGGATTACTTGAATGAGCAATACAGGAAAGAAATAGATGGCATGAAGCAGAGTCACAGAGATATAGAAGAAAATAAATTTAAATCACAAACTTGCAAAACCGTATAAGTGAATGTGAAGACAGAGATTCAGATCTTGAAGATGCTGGTGCAGCTAATGAAAAGGTAAGAAAGGATCTCTTAAAAACAACAAGGATACAGGAAAAAATAATCCATCACCCACAAGATGATGCAAAGATGAACAATGTGAGACTAATAGGCATCAAAGAGAAAGAAGGAGTCAATACAAACATTAAAAAATATGGGCAGAAGTATTAGCAGAAAACTTCCCAAATATGAGGAAACAATCTGACATTCAGGTAACTGAAGCATACAGAACGCCAAGTAACCTCAACCCCCCCCCAAAAA
>NW_004524960.1:258335-259431 GCF_000260255.1 Octodon degus
TATTACATTTATATATTTGAATAAATTGAACCATCCTTGTATAACTGGGAGGAATCCTACCTGGTCATGGTGTATGATCTTCTTGATGATTTGCTGTATTCTATTTGCTAGGATTTTATTGAGGATTTTGGCATCAATGTTCATGAGGGAGATAGGCCTGTAGTTCTCTTTCTTAGTTGTGTCTTTCCCTGGTTTTGGTATCAGTATGATACTTGCCTCTGGAATGATTTTGGGAGGATTGCTTCCTTTTCAATTTTATTGTGTTGAGAAGTGTTCATTGTATCTTCTGTACATTTCTTTTAGAACTCAGCTGTGATTCCATCAGTATCTGCACTTTTCTTTATTGGTAGGGTTTTTTATTACATTTTGTTTTTCATTGGCTGTTATTGGCTTATTGTGATTTCCTATACCTTCCTGATTCAGTTCTGTTAATTTGTACCTTTCTAGGGATCTGTCCATTTCTTCTGTGTCTTCCGGTCTGTGACAGTAAAGATTCGCAAAGTAGCTATGAATAATATTCTGAATTTCTACTGGATCTGTGGTAATTTTACCCTTTTCATTCTTTATTGCTTGTATTTGAGTTTTTGTGTTTTATCCTTCCTGTTTTCAATGAATTTAGCGAGTGGCATAGCAATTTTATTGAATCCTTCAAAGAGTAAGCTTTTTCTTTTTTTCCCCTGTGGGATCAATGATTGAACTTCAGACCTTGTGCCTGCCCATCAGGTGCTTACACAGCTGAGCTATATCTCTGGAAGAACCAGGTTTTTGATTTGTTACTTCTTTGTGTTGATTTCTTCTTTTTTTTTTTCTTTCTTGCTTTCTTTCTTTTTTCTTGTATTTTAAGGGAGGGTCTATAGGATATTAAGTGTCTCACTACCACATAAAATTCATAGTAATCCGCCTGTTTACAACATCCTGACCCCTGACATTACCTGCTTTTGCCTCCACTCCCAGTCTCAATTGCCATCTCAAAGTGCCTCGGTGGGGGAAGGGCAGCATGGCAGACACAGGGATTGAACCCCCAGCATCTCCACCTGATTGTATGCACTTTAATCTACTGAGCTATTTGGCAGGCCCCTTTCTATTGTTTTTTTTT
>NW_004524960.1:261941-262489 GCF_000260255.1 Octodon degus
TGTCTCAGCTTACCCATTCCTGATACTAAGTTTGAACTTGTTCTATTGTCCCTGGCTTGGGTATGGCTGCTGTGCTCAGTTTCTTCCTGCTGCAGGCCATGGAAGTGAAACCACTGTGCCCCTCTGGAAAGATGTTCTGTTCCTGGATTACCTGGGTTGTTCTGGCCCCTAGCCTTTCTGCAGGGACTTTAGCTGGAGATTTTCACACCAGGCATGTAGTCCAGGCCAGAGCTGGGTCTGCAGTGGTCCCAAGAGCACTACAGAAATTCTCACTCACACACTGGGCCTGGGCTGGGTTTGGAGGAGCCTGGTAGGTTCAGAGGAGTGGATGTCTCCCACACATGGCAGGCCTGGGCTGGGTCTGGAGGGGTCTGGTGGGCACAGCAGAGCGGAAGGTTTTAGTGTACTGTATTTTCTACAAGCATCATGGAATCAAGTAGAAAATGGAGCTGTAACTACAGGTTAATTTTTTAAGAAAGCAAGCTCCAACTTTAATTCCATGTAAGTATACTGAAGTTGCAATGTCTAATTTTGCAGTTAGCAAGAAG
>NW_004524960.1:271890-272914 GCF_000260255.1 Octodon degus
TACAGTAAAACTTTCATCTTAGTGCTTTCTAAGTCATTTTAGGAGTAGTGGTTGGCCATGCTAACTACAGACCCTAAAAATGTATGGGACAGATAAGGACGTCAGTTCTGACAAAGGATTAAGTGGATGGATATCTAAAAGAATGTTTCTACTAGTTGGTGGTACTTAATGTAAGGAATAGATATGTTAGTGCTGTTAAGTTGGTATCATGAATACATGGTAGGGAAAGATTTCAAAGTTGATGATTTCTTTTATTAAAACTTATTCTTTATGAGCATAGTGCTTGAATTAATATGGAACTGTATTGGGTGGTTAAATATAATCATTTTGGTCATTTGAAGGCTGAGAAAAAAGAATGTTAACTTTAAAAGCAAAATTTTAAGAAAAATTATAGGTCTTTTCTTATGAAAACTGTGGAAAGAATTAAGTTTGTGAACCAAGATACCACTTTGTACAGCGTGTGCCTAATGTTCAGACAGCAGACTACAATACTCTATCTCCATTTATTGCTATGACCAATAGGGAACAAATTTTCATTTATTATAAAAATAATAATGGAACCAAAATCAAAAATAGTGGCAGAAAATCTAAAGAAACAGGGATTGAGCAGAATTAAATTTCTTGCCATTCTCGGTACACCAAGCAAAGCTCCTCCTGGGATTACAGTGCCTGACATTAGTCAAAGAATTCAAGTAACCTGGCCCTGCCAAGTGCATGCGTCACACATCTCACCGATAAAACCCTCCAAAGTAATCAAAGATTGTTTTTGAAAGAAGTCACGATTATCACTTTTACACAGTTGATGAACAAGCATTGTCATAGATTTATTTAATCCATTAATTAATGATCAAATCAGTAAATGGGCTGACTGGTTCAAAACAGAATCCAAAGTATCACATGTAAAGAGAGACAAGGAGTATTGCCTTAATTTACAGATACAAATACAATGCTTCTGCCCAAAGGTTAATAACTAGTTGTGTTTTACTGATTTTTTGTCTATAGATAAGAATAATTTGCATTATTG
>NW_004524960.1:273344-274672 GCF_000260255.1 Octodon degus
CTAGTAAGATCTGCCTAATATCTCCATGTTTCAAAAAATTCCTTATGAAATGTCTTTTAGTTACACTCTACCTTTCTGTTCCCTTGTACAGGGAAACATGAAACTTACATCATTCTTTCAACCAGTGAACGTTTTTCAACATAAAAGATTTAATTCTTGCAAATAAATATATGAAAAAATGTTCCACATCACTAGCCATCCATGAAATGCAAATTAAAACAACACTGGGATAACAACTCACTCCAGAAAGAATGGTTATCATAAGCAAATCAACTAGCAACAAATATTGGAGAGGCTGTGGGAAGAAGGAACCCTTCTCTACTGCTGGTTGGAATGTAGACTGGTGCAACCAAATGGAAATCAGTGTGGAGACTCCTTAAGAAACTAGGGCTGGAAATCCCACTCAAACCAGCTATCCCCCTACTGGGAATTTTCCCAGAGGAACTGAAAGCATCATATCATAGTGATATATGTGTGCCTATATTTATAGCAGCACACTTTGTGATAGCCAAATCTTGGAAACAACCAAGATGCCCATCACCTGAGGAGTGGATGAAAAAGTCGTGGTATTTTTATACAATAGAGTATTACTCAGCTATAAAGAATGATAAACTCAAAGCCTTCATATTTAAGTGAATGCCACTTTTAGATATACTCATAAGTGAAATAAACCAGACACACATGTGTAAATATTGTATAGTCTCCCTAATATAAGAACTCAGAAGAAGAAATACAAATAGAAGGGTACAGCACAATTAAAAGGAAAGTGAAAACTTGAGGATTAGACAACAAAAGAGGGCAAGGAGAAAAGGTAGGAAACATGACAGGGGCAAAGCCGTACATTTATACATGCATGATGGTTAAGTCAGTGATCCTGAGAACTATCAGCAGGTTGTTGAATCTAGCATTTACTGGGCGGGATTCTCACCCTGATTAACTATATATGCTGATACATGTGAACTGAGTGCACTGAAGATAGCAATGTGTAATAGTCGGGGTCATTCTTGGAAAGCCTGTTATTCTGGTACTCTAAATACATACTGCTTGTCATGACATACCAATGATGGCCAGACTGTATCTCAACAAATGTTTTCCTTCTTTTTTTTAAAGATGCTCCATCTTATGCCTAAGATGTTTGATATTCAGACAGATAGTGAGGTTAAACCCACCTGCATATGTTGTAGGGCAATAATAAGCTTCTCTTCTTCAGGGTTAAAAGTCAAAGTTTACAGACCAAAAATTAGAGAAAAAGAAGGGCTGCAAGGACAGCCAACATTCTGGCCCTAGCCTTTCAGGTTCAGTGAGGTCTCAGGACATAGGAAAACCTG
>NW_004524960.1:276142-276666 GCF_000260255.1 Octodon degus
ATTTTCTCTCATGTTATGTGAGGAGTTGAAAAGGTTGACAAAATCCAAAATGTACAATAGATATTGTAAAATGGGAAGAAACTGTTCAAAAAAAAAGAGAAATTGAGAAATTGTGATGGAAGAAAGGAGAAAAGAAAGAAAGGAAAAGAAAATTATATATATTAGTTAAAAATTATGCTACTAATTTCTCCTAGTTCATTGAAAGGGAAGGTTTGCACTAATATTTTTTGGAGAAGTAAATGCTTATGTCTTGTACTCTAAGTAACTAATTTGAAGATAATAATATGGAATATATTAACCATTGTTACTCTTATCTTATTTTGAAACTGTGTTTATTTTTTCCTTAAAATAAAATTTTTAAAAGGGTAAAAAAAGATTCAATTCTTCAATGCACTGAGCTGAGTGAAGTAACATGAATGGGCATAATGTCATCTACTCATAATTGTACTTCAGATTTGACCTTGGAAATGCAAATGACCATTTCATAGATGTAAAGTATTTATTATTATTATTATTATTATTAT
>NW_004524960.1:276766-277697 GCF_000260255.1 Octodon degus
TGGGCATTGAACTCAGGCCCTTGTGTTTGCCAGTGAAGCCATCTCCTTGGCCCTGGAATTGTTGTAAAAAAGGACTTTAAACTGTTGTATTGACCACAGACATAGAACAATCTCGTCATTATAATCACTAACCCTGCCCACATGCTGCCAGAGTATTTAAAAACATTGCTATAGAAAGGTTGAATTCTTCAAAATTTTACATTTATATTAAGTGACATCCTGAAAATTGCCCTAATTATCCATGTTAACTCAGAAAATTTGTTTTTAGGTTGTATTCCTTTGAAGGAAAACCTTGCTTCACATTTTACACAAAATTCTCTCAATCATTCCTTATTCAGTATAACAAAGTGTGGGTTTGTTATACTGTATATAGCCTTATTATGTTGAAGTACAATCCATCTATGAATATTTTTCAGCATTTCTATGGCATAAATAATCTTCAAATTTTTTATACCATTGAGACATACATATGGTTTTTAACTTATGTTCTGTGATGTGATATATATATTTACTAATGATTATGTTGAACCATCATTGTACATGTAGGATAAATACAACTTGGTCACAGTGAATCTTTCTGGTGTGGTTAGATGAAACTTGCTAATTGCTATGGTTTATGTCTAGTTCTCCCCCAAAAGCCTCATGTAAGTTAGGGGGCAGATGCAGCTGGAGAAACAACACGTGCCTTGAGGGGCGGGGCCAGAGGACCAGGGCAGTGCCTGAGGGGCGGGGCCAGAGGACCAGGGCAGTGCCTGAGGGGCGGGGCCAGAGGACCAGGGCAGTGCCTGAGGGGCGGGGCCAGAGAAGTGTGAACCATTAAACTGGCTAGCCTGTGCGTTCTCAGAGGTGTGGAGTGGGTCATCTTGGACATGGCAACACTCCAGATTCTCCTCCAGTGCCTTGAAACCTCCAGTAACTGTGAGCTCAATAA
>NW_004524960.1:295336-319858 GCF_000260255.1 Octodon degus
GTCTCAGCCTCCCCAGTGCTGGGATTACAGGCATGTGCCACAATGCCTGATTTTAGTGGCTGGCATGGCGCAGGGCCAGCGCGAAATGCAGTACCAGGAAGTGAAGCCCAGTCCTTGTGTTTGCAGGGCAGGTACTTAGACCACTGAACTATCTCCCTGGCCCCCAGCTTCAGGTATTTAGTTATAACAAAGATAGATCAATATAAGAAAATCTTAGATCAAGGTTGATGCAAAGATGCAAATGCAAGAATAAGCTATTGTCTTTCCCTATTTTATTTTCTGGCGTCCTGATAAATTGATAGTCTGAGTAAAGAGCTTCAGAATTTGACTTGTTTCATTGTTTTCACACTGTTTTATGAGAATTGAAAGCTTTTGCAATTAATATGGTAAAGTTCCTCTTCGTTTCGCCTCTTTGTTCTGACAGAGGGGACATCTAGTGGCATCCTTTTGAACCAGCAGTAGTAATTCTACACTTAGCTCTTCTCTTTCCCCCCAAATATTCCTGTGATCATTTTTATGCATAGGAGTAATGTGCTGGTGATGGAATAAGACTATGTGGCAATTGTGTTTCTAAAATCATTGTTAGTGTTAGTTCACTGTTTTTTGTTGAAATAGATGACTACATAAGTGATTATAAAATGCTTTTTCTAGAATTGCTTCCTCATTGTTAGTATATATTTTCAAATAAAGAAGGTCTTTTCTACTTCCTTTTTATGTTTGAGGGAACAATTTTAATATTTTTCTGTATATGAGAATTGGAGATAATATAACTTGGTTAAACAGAATGTTGTCCTCTAAAGAAATTAAGATAGACAAGAATATTTGCCCATAGTACTACACATTATTAAAACTTCTTTTATTTTTAACTTTTATTATTAAGAAATATGTCACAAATATTTCCTTTTGCAAAAGATTCAAGTAATTTGAAAATAATGACCATTGATATGTCCATATTGCTTGGCAAAAGTTGTTATAAGAAACCATGTATTGTATAAATAAGCTTCCAAACTTTTGTGATTAATTAATTAAAAGCTTTCTAAAGTTGTCTCACAGTACTAAAGTAGCAATTTTAAACTTTATAAAGTTTTGTATTTCCAGCAAACAATAAAAATAACTATATAAAAATGCTATTTTAAATATATAGAGAGATGACAAAAAATAGCTAACTCATAGAAATTAAACCTTTGCAATGAAAAGTCTTCAAAAATTTAAATCATATTGCTTCATAAAAGTCAGTCAGCATAAATCAAATATAGGACATTAGAAAAATAAATTTTGAAAAGTACTATTAAAAATCTTAAATGCTAGACTTAGAAAAAACAATGTATGCCAAAATCTGTGCTTCCGTATTGAAGAATAGAATCTCTTATTTAAATGATGTAATGTTAATAATAAGGAAAACGTAATTATTAAGATTAGAATCTTTATTTTCTTTTTAGTAACCTGCAAACAAAAATATAAGATTTAAGGTCTTGTTTTATGATATGATACATGATTTCTTTCGAGTAACGTTGTCTTACCAAGCTTTGCAAGTGAAGCTCATTGCAAAAGTATCACATTATTTCTTGCCTAAGTTACAACTAATACGAGTATCACCCAAAATGGGTAAATTTGAGACATTGAAATTGAGTTGCAGTGAGACAACTACAATGTGATAATAGTCAGGAGCACGGACGAGACTGTAAGATAACTGCAGCGTGTTTAGACAAATATCCATGTTTCCAGGGATACCAGTGTCACGCTAGTGTTAAGTATTGGGTGAGTTTTGCCTATATGTACAATGCAAGGAAATGCTAACTTACTGTAAGGATATTGACCTTGAAAATAAAGACATACTATTTTTCAAAGCAAGTTCATGCACGTTGTGAATTTTAACCTTACATGTTGACTGTGTTTACTGGCCAAGTTAATGAGCACTGTGATTAGGCTCAGGTAATACAGTACTCCTTGCTATTAATT
The DNA here is from genome assembly GCF_000260255.1 of Octodon degus. Lineage (NCBI taxonomy): Eukaryota > Metazoa > Chordata > Mammalia > Rodentia > Octodontidae > Octodon > Octodon degus. The sequence continues at coordinate 297,296 of NW_004524960.1, forward strand.
GAGCCTATACATACAGTAATAATAGCAGCAGCAGAGCCAGTGAGATAGATCAGTGGAATAAGCACCTGCTTAGGCAAGTGCAAGGACCACAGTTGGATCCCTGGCGCCACATGTCACACCAGCTCCACCCCTAGGGCGGCTGAGCTGGCCGGAGTCTGGGGAGAGTGATGCATGCCTGTTACACCAGCACTGGGGAGGCTGAAAACAGGAGGAGCACTATGAGTCCAAGCTCAAGGTGAGACTCTGTGACAACCAAATACATTTAAAAATAATAATGATAGTAACAGCAGCAAACAGAACAGAATATTTCACCGTATTAAGTTCATTAGTCATAACTATAAACTTCCTAGTAGGAAGTACAGAAGGAGGCAGCTAGTCCTGGCTAAATACAAATTATCTTCAGAATCCAGGAAAGGCAGCCTAAGGCTCCAAGATCAAAGACAGGAGGTCAACCTACTGTGGTTACTCTTCCCTCATTTTGAAGGGAATTACGTGGTCATGACAAACTGCACTCCCACACTGTACCACAACAACGTTATTGAGTGTCCTGATAGCTTCAAGCTAGCATTGCATTTTGGGTGGCAAGCTATTTAAATTAGGCTTCATGTTACGTTATTTCTCCAAATGATATAAATGCATAGGAATGTTCATAAATTTTTCTTTCCTTTTTGATTATATATGTCTATCTTACTCATTAGCAAGTTGCTGGATAGTTAAGTATGTGCTAGATATATCAAAATTTTTCACACCTGCAAATGTTGTTTAATAAATTACTACAAACCTTGATGGAAGCACCTGGCAGCATTCCTAATTTAGATCTAATCTAAGAAATAATTTCATCACAGCACCACTTAAGCTGTATATGTGAGACAATTTTTTTAGGAAAACAATAATTTAATGATAATTATTGTGGAAAGGGACAGCACAATTGTCAGCAGCCCACAATCATATGCCTCTCTAGGTACAACACCTGAACCTAGTTATGTCTCTGTCATTATTGAAGCTCCAAAGAACAAAGAAAGATAGGGGTTTTTTAATTGTTTTGATTGCAATTCACATTAAACAAGAGTGAACCCCATAAGGATAGGCAGAACTCTTGATCTTTAGAATTGTTTTGTAAATCACTTTCATATTCAGTGATGCATAGCCTTTTGGGCAAACACAAAACAAAACATGAAATCATTATAAACCCTGGAATGTAGTGGTGCTGTTTCTTTTCATAATTAAAATGTTATAAAGTACCTTGCTGGCCCCACCTCCCAGACCATGCTGTGACAGCGATTGAGACTGGGCGTCCTGGCACTACCCTGTAATCCCAGTGCTTATAAGGCTGAAAACTGGAGGATCTTTACAAGTCCATTTTGAGTAGTGAGACCTTTAGACCCTGCACTAAATACATTTTTAAGAATTATATATAAATTAATATACTGACACAAAGGCAAAAGGTACACATATTTGCAATAAATCAGTTAAAGATTTTAAGTGTAGGAGTCCCCTCCAGGTCCTCATCTCAGTCCAAGAAGTCAGTATTTGTTTTTTTTTTTGTTTTTTTTTTTAATTTTATTTATTTATTTGAGAGAGAGAGAGAGAGAGAGAGAGAGAGAGAGAGAGAGAGAGAGAGAGAGAGAGGCCAGCTCAGCCCACCAGGGGGTGGGCTGGCTGGCATGTGGTGCTGGAGGATTGAACCGCGGTCCCTGATGCTTTTGCTAAGCTTGTTCTAAGTAGGTGCTTTAGACCACTGAGCCATCTCTCCAGCCCCAGAAGTCAGTATTTGTTTTTTTTTTTTTCAGAACTGGGGATTGAACTCAAACCCTTGTGCTTGCCAGGGAAGTGCTTTTTCTACTGAGCCATCTCCCCAGCCCTCCAAAGATACATTATTGGAACACCATCAAGCTCATTCTGATCTACCACTTACAGTGGTGAACGTAAAGAGATCAGTTGTCTAAAGTGTCTGCTTAGGCAAAATCAGTCAGGTGCAAGAGACCATGGTGCGATTCGCCAGCATCACATGCTGAACCACACCTGCCCTTAAGGTGGGCCTAGCCAGCCAAAAGAAAGGGAAAAAAAATCCTTCTGTAGCAGTGAATAGTAGTGGAATTCTATCACACTCAAAACAAATCACATGTACATAATGCAAAACAATACAAATTGTACAATTCTAATGATTTCATCCTAATTCACATGAAATGCATCTTTCATATGCCAGAAATGAATATAAGTAGATATGTATTATCTACTAGCATGGGGTGAACTAAACGATAGACATCAATTTCATTTTTAATTTCTTAATTTGCAATTTCAAAACAAGAACCTGCAAAGCAAAATTAATGTAAAAGTCTAATTGTCTCCATTCTTAATGGATACAAATTAACATGTCCATATTGTAGTTGATATTATTAAATATTAGCCTGCTATAAATGTGATATTTTTAAACTTGATCTTTCATAGAGTTCTCTTTTGTCCTACACATCTTTCAGATTCATTTTATACATTAGTTTAAAGACACGTTGCACAAATCCTCCCAAGTAAAAACTAATATAATATGTCACATTTTAGAAAATTACTCTTGTACTTCCTAACTGGACAAAGTATCTGCAATATGTCAGAACTAGAGAGTCAGAGAGCAGTATACTGTGTCATTGTTTACTCCTTTCTAATTCCATTTAAAGTTGTTCTTTCCATTACCTTGGGCACCCTCAGCCACCAGAGCTATGCTTTGTATCAAGTTGTCCCCCGAAAGTCTCATTCAGTCATTGGGCAGCTTCTAGAGCTTGTAACTGATTCTTTTTTTTGTTTTGAGATGATTATTTAATTTGTAAATATTGTACAATTTTTTAAATTTTATTTATGTGTGTGTGTGTGTGTGTGTGTGTGTGTGTGTGTGGCCAGCTCAGCCCACCAGGGGGCGGGGCTGGCCGGCATGTGGTGCTGGGGATTGAACTGTGGTCCCTGTGCTTTGCTAAGCTTGTTCTAAGTAGGTGCTTTAGACCACTGAGCCATCTCACCCGCCCAATATTGTACAAATTTTAATAGCTTAAATTGTATATACAGCCAAATAAAAACTTGCATTAACAAGTGGTGGGCTCGCATCAGATTGGGGTCCAGCTCCTCTTCCTGGCAGAGGCTATGGGTTTGAGAATGACCTGAAACCTCCAAGAGTGAGGACATTTTGACTGTTCTGCAGCTGGAAAGACACACATTTTACATATTGAGCAGCAGCCTCAGAGAACCTCAGTATCCCATCTGCATCAGATCAAATAGGGCAGGCAGGACCTGAACACCCTCTTAGCCAGGTTGACAATAGAGTGAGGTCTTTGGCTCTTGTGACTCCATGGCTCACTAAGTGTGAAGGCTACTTGGACGGGATGGGTGTGTCAAAGGCAAACCTCTCTTCCTGCCTGCGTATGTCTTGGCCTGCCTCCACTCCAGGCCAGCAAGTTGGGAAGGCCCAGACAGTGCAAGGGCTTCGAGGAGCTCCCAGGCACCCCCTTGTAGCCAGGATGGCCAGAGCGGCTTAACTCCTAAAGCTAGAGACGCACCCAATGAGGCCTTGGCCTGGCTTGAACAGCACCGAGATCCATAACAGGCCATTTCGATCTCCGTGGGGCTGTCGCCATGGCACTCTGTGCCCTGGTACACTGCACTGGGCACTCAGACCCATCCGTGTCTTATGATCTCCACCTAGCAGGTCTGGCCTAGAACAAGGTCTCAGGTGCATTCCCAGTAGCAAGCAGGAATAAACCCGCCCTTGCAAGGTGTTCATTATTGAAACTCCTACCGATTTGGTTGGAAACTGTCTCATCGCTATTTGTTTATCAATAAAATTGTGGGGGAAAAAAGGAATAAACCTGCCCTGAGAACCTCCTCTAACCAGGCTGGGCTATTGCTTCTACCAGATGATATCCCCAAAATCTGAACAGTTAAGCCCAAGGAGCCCTCCAAAGCAAGCCGCAGTGACAGGAGGAGCAGCAATGGCTCCTACTACCTTGCCTGTTCCTGGTGCGTCTTCCACGCTGTACAGCTCTCACCGGTGGGCCCATAAGTGGAGCCCACTTCCTCTGTACACAGGCAAGATCTGACTCCAAAATCCTTTAGCCCTTACTCTCTGCCATGCCCAAACCCTCAACCCTGGTTGCTGTATCACTCCCAGGGCTCTAACGCCAATTTCCTCCCAAGGTTCCCCAGGCTCCAGTCTGTCCACACAGGCTGCTCAGTAGACCTCAGAAGCCCTTCTTGAGGAGCCAGGCTTTCAGTTGCTCATCAAAGTAGCCCTTGATCCACAAGGTACCTGTCACCTCATTAACCTGGGTGACAGGTGTCTTCCCCAACAGTAGGCTCAAAAAATCTTCCACATCCTTCTGCAAGGCCCAGATATCTCCCTCTACTTTCTGGATCACAGTCATCTGGCGGTTGCCATGTGTAAGGTCTTTGTAGACTGGGATGTTGTGCATTCAGGAGCACTGTATCATATAGGGCAGGTTGGGTGGGGGATCTCTAGGAGGCTGCCACCCACTAGGAGTGGGATAATGTTCATGCTTTGGTGGCTTTCGGATCCTGGTGGGGGATAACAGGCGTTCCACAAACTGGAACTCATCAGTTGACTCCACAAAGCCATGGTAACCTGGAGGTCTCTGCGTTTGGCTCTGAGGTAAAACAAACCAACCAACCAAGTCTCCACTCAACACAAGAGAAACTTAGTGGAAAAAAGAAACATGTAGGAAAATCCACATCAATAACTCTTATTAAACCAGGCGTGGTGGCACATGCCCGTAATTCCAGCACTCAAGAGGCTAAGGCGAGGATCCTTGCAAGTTTGAGAACAGCTTGGGCGACGAAGTGAGCTCAAAGCCAGCCTGAACTACATAGCAGAGCCAACCGCCACAGCCTGCAACCCCAACCGAAGCCAGGTCTCCAGGAACGAAGGGGAGCACGGAACAAGGCCACCACCATCTTGGGCTGCTCCCGACATGTAACTGATTCTTGATCCAATGCTGGCCTTGTGTGACCACTAGAGCCACCTGGGCAACAGATCTGCATTGTAATAGGAGGGCAGAGAAGCTCAGCAGCTGCTCAGCAGTTCCTCCTTCCTTGGCTCTTTGTTGTGTTTTGTGGCCATGAGCTACTGCCCTCTGCCAAGTGGCTCTCTGCCTTGGAGCCAGCTGATTATGGACTGAAACCTCCAAGATCTGTGAGCTAAATAAACCTTTCCTGCCTTCATTTTGGGTGTCAGTTATTTCATCCAAGCAATGAGAGAAGAGTAACTAAGACAACCAGCAACTTACAATATAGGATTTATATCAAATTATGGTAAATTTCTGTGGGTAACCTAGTAGGACAAAACCAATTCTATGCAAATCAGTGAGACAAAGTACTCTTCTCATCAGTAAAATCACCCAGTGTGCACACTTAGTAAAAATATTTTTACTACACATTTATATAACTAAAACAAAAGTGCTACTTTTTTTTAAAGTGCCTGAAAGCAACATATTTCCTCTGCTTCTCTTTCTAAAAGAAAGTTACTGTCTTATTTCAAATCCTTAGTCCTCATGTACAGGAGTGGATCTCACTTCACACTTCTCCTTACACTTTGTGAAAAATTTCTTTGTCATGCCGTCAATCTTTTATGTCTGTCGCAATTTTAATTATTAAGTGTTTTGTTTGCATTTTCCATCCAGACAGGATTTTTGAAAACTAACAGGAAAGTAGACAAATATTGAGCTTTTGGATCAGACAATCATGATAAGCTGCAAATGCCCTAAAGGAGGCACCACACAGGAGCTCTTTTGTAGCACTGTTGGAATTATTTTTCAGAGGCCTAACCCATAGAGAAATCTGTCAGAAGCTTAGTGTAAATATGCTTTATGAAGAAAAATAAATTTAAGCAAAAGAAGGCTAAAGAAATTTATCATTCTGAAAATTTACACTTAGAAACTTAGTACCACATTGCAGTTGTGTTATTGAAATTTCTTCAAACTTACCTTTCCTTTCTGGTTTGTCAATTGTTTTTAATTTTTGCACATATATTTATGACCTACTGTGTGTAGAATATGCTGCATCTATCAGAATCATTTAGAAAGTTTCTGCTGTCCAGTATTTGTGACATTCGTATCCATCACAATGTAAGAAACTGTGACATATTTAGTGCATCACTGCTCTGGGGACTGTTTTTTAACTTAACCCAAAAGGTCATTTCCATCTCTTGTGTTTTTATGGTAAAACATGAGGCAGTGGTCATATTTCCCTTCTCAGAATAATCAGTTTACCAGGTTGACAAGAAGCTATTTTGGTATAAATAAAGGTAATAAATGGCAAGTCAATATACAAGGCAAAATATGAAAGCTCTAAGAGATTCCCATATCAGATATCACCCATTTAAAAAATATTGGAACATGACAGAGATTCTTTGACTCAAATAATCATGATAAACTGCAAGTGAGGGAAAATGAAGATGGGGAAGGGAAAATAACCAGGAAGATTTTAAAATTGCTTTCATAATTCCTACCATTTCCAAACTGAATGAAGAAAAATCCACACAAGTTTCCAAAGTTCAGAGCTCTGACAGGAGTCCGACAGAGGCAATGAATGACACAGAAGCACTTCTGCTCCAGTCGCAGGCCTTGCTAATGCACAATGCACAACTGGAGCCCAGCCACTCTGAATGGACCACTAGTGAAGATCTGGGATCTTGGCACCTCATGCATGTCTTGGCAAATCTTGACGTCTAATACATGTTTTCTAGTGCCTCATAATTAAAAACCAACACAGTCCAAAATGATTGCATGAAATCTGAGGTCAAAAGACCATGTTATGACAGCTGAATTAGCTCAGCTGCATCTTCTGAGAACAATTATTATCTATAATTAAGCTTTAACAGTGTAATGTTGAAAAGAATAGACCCTACCCCCCAAGGCCCATGCTGCTACAGGCAAAAAATCTGTGTGATAGGATTTTCCTGGAACACAGACAGAATATCTGCAACATGGCCCAGAACATATCCAGAATGAAGTTACATTAGGGAAACTACCATTGCTTTTTAAGAGATGTGTTCCTTTCTGTCTATTCTACCATTTATGACTGTCTCAGGTACTCTTCTCTCTTGCTGGGACAAATACCCAACACCGAAAATGAAAGAAGGAAAGGTTATTTAGCTCACAGTTACTGGAGGGTTCAGTTCCTACTCAGCTGGCTCCAAGGCAGAGCAGCACATGGCAGAGAGCAGCTGTTCATGGAAGTGGCAAAGAAAAGGAGAGCAAATGGAAGGAGTAGCAGCAACAATGGCTACAGAGAGGAAGTCTGTGTCTCTTAGCTGCACTTAGGCTGTCAGCTCCAGGCTGGGAGTAGCACTCACACCCGTAGCTCCAGCAGCACTCACACCCATAATCCCAGTGGATCATGAGTTAATCACAAACTCTAGAAGTCTGCCCCATGATTTCATGAGGCTTTGGGGGGGACAAATACACACAAAACACAACATTCTGCCCCTGGACCCCCAAAGACTCATTCATATCCCTTTACGTAAAAGTCATCTTAGTCCATCTCTGAGAGTTGCCAAAGTCCCAATGGTTTCAACATTTCTCAAAAGTCCAAGTCATAAGTCTCATCCCAGATCAAAAGAAAATTCCTTTTTGTGAGCCCCTGTACAAATGAAAAGTTAAATACTTCCAACATTCAAAGAAACAAGATAAACATTGCCATTCTAAAAGGTACACACAGCGCAATACCCAGCTTTGGGACCAACGCAAGTCCAAAATCCAGCAGGGCAAACATTATGTCCTGTAGTTCCAAGTGGAGCAACAAAAGCAATTTGTGGCAAATTGTGAGCTTCAGGTGGCTCCGCTCCTACAACACTCGTGATTGTAGCTCCCATGGATTTTCTCTTTGGCCAGCTTTGCTCCCTCCTTGCAGTTTCCTTTAGATGATCCCCATTCCTGGCTTTTTCAAACTTCTGGAGTTTCCACTGAATAAGCTTCTCACTCACAGCTTCACACATTGCCCTCCCAGGAGCACGCTGCCCAGCTTCCCATGCCTTCTTCTGAAATCTAGGTGGAAGCCTTCTAACCTCAGAACTCCTGCATTCTGCAAGCACTTAAGACCAATGGCACATGGGTGATGCCACGCTCTGCTGCCAGCTGGAGCAGTAGCAAGGCTCCCTTCTCTCTTGGCTGTAGGGGTCACGTGCCTGGATCATTGAGCGTTCTTGCCCTGAGGAATGATTTATCCATGCCAGTGCCATTTTGGAACCTGGGGTGGCTACTGCTGCCATTCTGGAACTTGGGGCTCAGAGGCTTTTCCCCCAAGGTAAGATCCCTGACCTTTGCAATTTTTTGGCTGCAAAGGGCGGAAACCTGCTGCCTCTTGTGATGCCCTCAGGCCATCCTTTCCATTTTCTTGTTCCTTCCTGCAATGGAGATCATCTCAGCTCTTTCTTTGCATTCCACATTTTTCTTGGTGCTTCTTTTCTGGCCAAATTCACGTTTTAAATAATTCTTCTGAGATCTTTGCTCTTGTTTCTCAACATAAATCTCTCTAACAGCCCCAACAACAGCCATGCCACACCCTCAATATTTGGCTGCTTTGAAAATTTCCTTTGAAAGATTAATCACTCTGTCATGCTTAAAGTCAATCTCAGGCAAAGTCTCTGGATAGGAGCAAAATTCAGACAAACTTTCTGAAAAGTAATCACACAAGTCACCCAGAGCCCAATAACCAATGCAGTCCTTCTTCCCAGCAGAAACCTCACCTTCCTGGTCTTTACAGGCAGGATTTCCATTAGCCTTCTGGTGTTCTGAGCTCTGATCAGGGTCTCTTATACAGGACAGCCAAAGCTGTTCCAGTGCTTCGCTTGTAGGAGACATCTCTGAAACTTTCCACAGCAACAACACCACTTCTCTGATACCAAATTCTGTCCCAGTTATTCTTCTCTTGTTGGTGGGACAAATACCCAACAGCCAAAATAAAGGAAAGCAATGGTTATTTAGTTCACAGTTACTGGAGGTTTTAGTCCATAGTCAGCTGGCTCCAAGGCAGAGCACACATAGCAGAAAGCAATCTTTCACAGAGGTGGCAAAGAACAAGCGAGCAAATGGGAGGAGTAGCATCAACAATGGCTACAAAGAGGAAGGCTGTCTCTCTTAGTTGCATTTAGGCTATCAGCTCCAGACTAAGAGTAGCATTCACACCCATAATCTCAGCAGCACTCACACCCATAATCCCAGTAGATCATGAGTTAATCATAAACTCTAGAAGTCTTCCCTGTGATTGCATGAGGCTTTGGGATGATAAATACACACAAACCATTACAATTACTTTTTCTCTGATAATAAAAAATATACAAGTGCTCATTACCACAAATACATATATCTATTTGATTGGTTGATATAATGCTTCAATGAAAGACAGAATTTTCTATTAAGCCATTATTTTTCAAGTAATGGTGATACAGTGGCAAGAAAAGTGTGGTCCCCATAAACAGGAAGGAAGCTTACACTGAAAAAGAGAGAAATTAGAATAAAATCACAGTTTGATACATTTAGTAGAAGCACATGTGCCATACAGGTTTTTTTTTTTAATTTGTCTTTGTTTGTTTGTTTGTTTGTTGTCATCAGACTTAGTCCACTGCCTTGTCACAGAGCTACACCCCTGGCCCTTCTTAAATTTTTGTACTGAGGGTCTTCCTAAATTGTCCAGTTGCCCAGACCAAACTAAGACCTGTGTTCCTCCTCCTGTAAATTTCAGCAAGGCTGCCCTTACAGACATGCGCCATGCGGGCACCATAAGTGTCCTGTGGCCCAGACAGTGTTTCCTGGAAGAAGTACATCCAACGCTGAGATCAAACAAGCACCCTTGGCATCCTCTGAGGGAAGCAAGAGTGCACGACTTCTCAGGTGCTTGGAATAGTAGATACGAAACCCCAAACGCGTACAGACATTTCTACAATCCAGGGCTTATGCCCAGTGTCCTTATGCTCACAATATGCTCACCCATATTAGTTCAAACATTCTCCAGCTCCATTCATTCATTCTCTCTATCAAGCCTTGTTCAAGCTTCTTTCCCACAATTTGTTTGTCTCTTTGGGGTCAAATAACCCATTACACATACATTGTAAAATCCATCAAAGAAAGTAAAAGGGAGGGAAACTCTCCCCCCACACACTAAGGAGTTTAATATCTTATTGTAAAGTTGGTGGGCTCTCAGTGAAGAGCACTGCACAATAAAATATCATGACATTCAATGACATAATCTTAGCTGGTATGTACATAATCCATTGGAAGAGATGAGACAGGAAGCAAGTACAGCTCTGATGAGGCTTTGTTTATCTAGACAGAAGCAATGAGAGAGTGATTAGACAGACACGGAGAGGGGGAGAGGGAAGAGGGAGAGAGAGAGAGAGAGAGAGAGAGAGAGAGAGGAACAGAGACAGAAAAAGGCAGTAAGAACCTACTCAAAGTCTTCAACCAAACTATTCAGTGGCAGCATGTCTTCCTCATCGTTCAGGAAACGCAGAAGGAAGGCACCACATTCCCCATTCTCTCCACCAGCCTGCTTCAGAGCCAACCCACGTGAACATATAATTCAAGAGAAAACAGGCGCCTTCTTCCCCTGTACAGCTGTAAGGAAAATTTCTCAGCCACCCTTTGGAACCGAACTGCTTCCCTCTAGCTAAAGAATCTCCCCTGATTCCATGTGCAGGAGCTGCAGAATGATGCAGAGGGCAAAGGGAGCGTTCAGCCTCCCAAGGGCGTCTCCATGTAGACCACCTCCTGTACCACGATGTGGAAGAGCCACCACGGAGAGGTACTGACGTGCTACTCAGAGAAGCAGCAAGTGTACTGGAAGTGGGGCTGCTCACACAAGTGGTTCCACATAACGCATGGGCATCTAATGACCTTTATAGAGGCAATCATTAGACAAGGTTGCCTGGTGTTCAGAGAAATAAATAGGTAAAAGTTCTGGAGTCTGTAGAGTTGGAGCCCAATGTTAAAAAATTACACATTTACTCTCACACATACACCCTCATTTCAAAGGCAAAAAAAATTGAGAAGAAGCACAGTTTGCACACAGGGGACGGTGTAGTGGTCCTCATAACAGTGTAAGCGGATTGACTCTGGGGATGATGTGCACCCTTCTCAGTTTGTCCCACTGGGTCATGGAGCCGTGGTATTGTGTCTTCTGTCTGGCCCTTCAGCTGTTCCCTGCTGGCACGGATCATGGCCTCTGTCTCTCAGCCTCCCCCTGCTGTGTCCTGCTCTTCACAGCAATGTCCTTGCCTTAGAGCCAGCTCAGTGGACTGAATCTCCTTAAACACAAACCAAATTAAACCTCTGCCCTAGGGGCTGGGGAGATAGCTCAGGAGAATAAGTGTTTGCCTGGCAAGCACAAGGGCCTGAGTTCAATCCCCGGAAAAAAAAAAAAAAAAGACTAAACCTCTGCTCTTTTACATCATGGTTGTCAAGGGTGGTGTCCCGCAGCAGGAAATATGATGATATGCCACTTCATACTTCATTTTAGTTCTTAGTCTAGCTGTTTGCTAACTACTTCATACCTTGATATCCCTCGAATGAAATTTTCCCGAATTCCCGATCCCTAAGAATTTGTGACCAGAAACCTAGGGCGCGGTGTGCTGAAGAAGTAGCTGGAAGATTCCCATGAACTGAAAGCCCTACCTCTGTCCTCTATGTTCCCTGGGCCACGGAATTATATCATAGCGTAATCTCCGCAACAGTGCTATAAAGTAGGCCGACTTGTCATGCCGGCCCCACCCCTGGGGTGCACTGAGATAGCAAAGAGACTGCGCATGATGGCAAACGCTGTAATCCCAGCACTTGGGAAGCTATAAACAGGAGAATCACTACCAGTCTGATCCAGTATTGAGACCCTGAACACCCTGTAGAACCTTTCCTGCCGCAAAATAGTAGATGGACTTAACAGGAGCATAATTTATAATTTGGTGCTACATCCCAAGTACCCAGCCTAGTGAATGTGAAAGAATAATACAAGCTCAAAAATATTAATTGAATGATGCTGATATTCTCAGTTTTTTTCTCAACTTGGTCTCCCACAGGCCTGTGCGTCCTCAAGGGGTGAATGGATGGGAAGCTCAGCCCCGGGGAGCTCGGCTAGGACTGAACAAGGAGTAGCTGCTGTGCAACTATCTCAAAGCACAGGGCTGGTGAGCTAGAAAGTGGCGTGTGCATCTGCGTGTATGTGTGTGCGCATCTGGGTGCATGTTGATCTAAAATTTTTGACTGTGATTTTATTAAGAAAAAAGATTACTGCAGTCTGCATGTGAACGTAACAGTATTAAGGTGAGGGGGCTGGCTGTGGAGAGCATGAGGCCTCCGCCCTGCTGTGCAAGGAAGAGCCACTCTGAGGGAGTGTCTGCTACAGGTGCAGCTCGAAGATGATGCTTGCAAGAAAAGTGCTGTCTAAATCTCTGACCCTAAATCCCTGAACCTTTCTGCCCTTTATAAATTAACCAACAAAAGTGTATTTGTACTGCACCCAGAATAAAGCAAGGCAAGGATCCCTGCTGGTACAGAGAGGGAGGTCGAGAGGGAGGACTCTTGTAACTTGGTTCAGGATGCTTAGCTAAATTAAACATCTCCAGATGAGAACATTTTGAGAAGGTCCCAACTTCAAAAGCAGAAGTCCTTGTAGGAGAGACTAGAAGGGAAGACGCACACAGAAGAGAGGACCATAGGAAGAGGGAACACAAAACTGGCATGCACGGCACATCCGCCACAATGGGGAATGCCACGACCACGCAAAGCTCAGAGATAAGCGACGGTTCTCCCCTGGAGCCTCCAGTGGGATCCGACTCTGCTCACACTCTGGCTTCAGACCTTAAACTTCTGATCCGTGGGAAAAGAAATTCTTGCTGTGCTAATCTCCTCGTTTGTGTTCATCTGTTTGGCACTCACGGTAAACTAATACAGGTATTATCTTTTCTGCAAAAACAATTTTCTGTCTTGCAAGTGACCTTTGCAAAGGATTTTCCATTTTCATATCACTGAGAAGCTCCAGAAGGCCTTGACTCTGGCCCAGTTCTGACCTTTTCAGTGAGAGCAAATACGTCCACGTGGCCAGCGTTCCCTACAGCCTTCTCCCTCTCTGTACGTGAAATACCTCACTTCTCTGTGCATGCTGAGCAAGCTGTGGCCATTTGTAAATGTCTAATGAGTTTAGTGCAAACTGAAGGGAGTGCCAGCTTGCGATTGTCTGGGTCCTTTTCCACTGTTGCATGTACCCAAATATCTGGAGTTCTGCAGGCTGGTGAAACACAACACCACCACTGAGGAAGTTTAGAGGGCAGGTGTGCACTTGTCCCAGTTCTATGGCTGAGAGGCCTGAAGCGGTGTGTCACCTTGGTCAGGCACCCGGTGCGAGCACAGTTTTTCTCAGGGCTTCCATTTGTGACAAGCTGGGGGATGTGCTCCTGTGTAAGCCAGGAGGGTAAATGCTGGATGGAGGCTGAACTGGGTCAGAGCAGCAGATCTGGTCCTGGCACACCTCTTGGCCGCCACATGCTGGGGTAAGCGCAGCATAAATCTCCACTGGGCAGAGCTATATGGATTGTATGCCTGTTGCCATCCTAGGACCTGACTGGAAGGTAGAAAGTGACAATTAAATTTTTAATGAACCAAAAATTTAAGATTTCAAAACTGTTTCATTGTAAATTGGTTTAACTTTTACTTAATATATTGCATTTCAGACAAAGCCTGAGGAAAATAACTTTCTGTATTCTAATCTTCAGAGCCATGAATTTACACCACAAATAACACACTGCCAATGTGATGATGAATCCAAAAATTAGGCCAGGCTCCTTGATGAAGGCCTGTAACCCCACCACTGGAGAAGCAGAGGCAGGACGGCAAACACTACGTGAGCTGTGTACTGAGGTCAAGGGGAGCCTAGATATATAGAAAGAAACTGTCCCCCCAAAGCAAACAAAAAGCAATAAATAAATGCATCTGAGATGGCAAGATTATCCTGGATTGCCTAAGTGGGTCCAGTATAGGTCTGTTATTATATACGTCCTTAAAAACTGTAGCGTAAGGTAAGACATAGAAAAGACAATTTTCTATTAGCTCTGACTATGGAAGAAGGACCCTCAAGCCACAGAAGCTATCGGTAATAAATATTCTTCTCCCCTACAAGGCAAAGAAGGAGGCAAGCCAGCCAACACCTTAATTTTAACTCAAGGAGAGCAACTGAATTCTGACTTCCAGAACTATAAACTAGCTCATCTGTGCTGGTGTAAGCCACAAAGTTTGTAGAGATTTTATCACAGCAACAACTGCAAACACATACATTCACATCTTGCTAAGCAACTGGTTTGATATGTGGAATGTGACAATGAACATATCTTCCTGTGACAAAACTTGTGTCCTAGTGCTGCTGTTTTGGGTACTAGATTCATTCAAAAGCAGAACTTTTTGGTTCCAATTACTCAGAACTCTGCACCCTTTTGCAGCCAAGACCCTTTGCTAATGTTCAGTGGTTTCAGAATTTTTCATGCCTTCTGAAGCAGTGTTAAGTGCTGAACTCAGTACTAACATAAGCATCTTAATTTTTATTTTTATTACTTTAGGTCTAAGAATCTTATAATTTGCTGTCTTCTTTAATAGTTTGATATTTTGACTTATTCTATATAATTAACATGTTTTAATAATTTTCATTTCTAATTCTCTCAAATAGCAATTTTTGGGTATTACGGATTGTATATACCTTATGATGGGATGAAGAGCAGGAGACGTGCCTAACTGCTCTGTCCTCGGTGCATAAATTTCCTGTGATTTTTATCATTCAATGCAGAAAAAAATCTGGGTGGAGAAAGGCCGGCCACATTTTCATGAAAACATAAAGATAATGTAATGTTGTAAACAACTAATCCATTGATACCCATCTTCTGTTTCACCCAATGTTCCTCATCTTCACAAGATATACAAGAAGTAGAAAGGGGGTCTTGTTGGGGGGCTACATCTGTTATTGTGAAGGACAACTCTTTGATAAAATGGCCTTTGACAAAGACCAACTTTGTTCCTACAAGAAACCATAGGTCTGAGCACTTTCCAACACGATGTTCGAAAATGTGGCTTAGCTAGTGGGCTGCACCCCTTCTGGCTGGGTGCTGTGCTGGAGCGCTGCCCTGTCACCTCTGCTCCTGAAGTGCAAAGCTGAGGGTGCCCCTCTGAGCTGTGCCCTTCCTCTGCGGGGCTGCTCCCTGGGCAATGTTCAGGAAGCTGGCGCGTGCATCCCTAGGGGGACGCCCTCGGTTGTTTCCCTAAAATTGAAAGGAAAACAAAAGCGACACCTTTGCAGCTGATAGACAGAAGATGGTTAATTCTTCAGTAGCCAAAAGGGATCACATTATTTACCGCCCCCTGAAAGCTTGTTCTGAATCAGTTCTGTACAACCAATTAGCTGCTCTTGTTTACTTTCCTTCTAAATCATCCATAAGGTTAGTGAAGAGAAAGTTGGGGAAAAGAGCACTGTTCCATTGCTATGGCAAAATTTTTTGAAGAAAAATTTAATTCGTAAATAAATATTGACTAAATATTACAGAAGTTTTTATTAAAAATTATTTTCTGATTAAAAATAACTTATTTTCTAAAACTTGTTCTACCATTGAAGGTTTACTGCCACTATTAAGCCATATAAAAAAAACATTAAAATCCTTGCTTTTATCATCTGACAGGTATATTGACCAGAAAACTGATCTCTGCTAAAACAATAGGACTTCCTAAATCATCCTGACATGCTCATGGACTAGTCTCTGCCAACCAGCCCCCCGGGATGCTGCCAGCAGCTGAGATGCAGACGGTGCTTCCAGCAGGCTCCGGGATGCTGCAGGACTGCGCCTTTGCTGCTGGGCCTCCCACACGCAAAAAATTTGGTCTGTGAGCCACTTCCCCAGCCCTACAGTATTTTCTCATATTTCCTTAAATCATGGATCCTTACAAAATGTTATTGATCAATAATAACTTTTAATGAGTTGGTAATTAATTTTCACTTAATAAGAAGATATCACATTAAAAGACAAAAGTTCACTATTTTTTATTTCTTAATTTTTATATGTACATTACATGTTTTAGAAATAATTAATTATGACAGGCAATATATATATATATATATATATATATATATATATATATTACTGGCATCATCACTGTAGAGGAAGGTTTGTACTCACACTCATTCTTCGTTGCATCCATGATTGCATCAATATCCTAAAAGAAAGCTTCAGTGTTTTACAAACATACATCTCGACATTAGAAATCTTTTAACAAGCCCTACTTCACAAGACTTTGCAAATAAACGGTGACAGCATAAATTATAAACCACAAAAGATCTTTCTCTGAGTCATTAAAATGAGAATGTGTGACCGGGGCTGAGCAATTTTTATTTTCTTTATAATTCTGGAACCATACATTATAAAAATAATAGCTATTATGTTAACCTTCCACAGCTATAGCTAGTTGCTTTCAAAAAACAATTTAAATGACAAAGGGTTAATTTTTTCTTACACTTTTCGAAGCTGAACCCAGGTCAGTTTACTTTGAGGCAGAGCCATCCCACAGGAGGGTCCAGCACAGGAAATCTGCTCACTTCTGGCTTTCAGGAAGCAGAGAGCTGAGGACAAGCCCAGAGGAAGGGGTTGAGTCCATTCCAAACATTTCTCCTGTGTGGTCACCCGGACTTTAGAGGAAATCCAGAAGTCACACCCCCCAGGTCCGGAGAATAATGTGGGTGAGGACACAGTGGGAGGCTGGTAGGAACCACCTTTCTGGCATAAAGATGCATGACACTCAGTAGCACTTACCATGCTTTTCATTTTGCTTCATAAAGACATGAAATATGCCTTCCAGATTTGCTGAAGAAAATGACAGTAACTATTGGATAAAGGTATGTGAAGGAGGGCCAGTGGGATAGCTCACTTGGCTAAATGCCTTCTTAGGCAAGAGCAGGGCCCAGAGTTCAATCCCGGGACCACATGCTGTGCCAGCCCCACACCTGGGTGTGCCGAGCCAGCCACAAGTCCAGGAGTGGTGGCACACACCTGTAATCCCAGTGCTGGAGAGGCTGAGCTGCATAGTGAGACCCTGTACCAAATATATTTTTTGAAAAAGAGTATATGAAGGGAAGGGAAGTAGTTTTGAGGAGAATTAACAACAATGTGCGGGCATGGCTGTGCACACATCTAATCCCAGAACTCAGAGGGGGAGGCAGGACGAACTCTGTGAGTTCAAGGCCAGTCTGCACTATACAGTGATTTCAAGGCCAGCCTTCACTACACAGGGAGAGCTTGTCTCAACAAATAAATAAATAGCAGAATAGTCTCTTTAAGTGTAACACATTTTTAAAAGTTTAAATATTCACCTTTTATATATCTTGACAATTGTATAAAGTATAGTGGAAGACATTAAAATTTAATTCTGTTTAAACAAGATAATGTCTTCTAACTCTGAAAATCCTTTTATAATAAAGTTAGAAATTCTACAGACAAAAGTAAAATGAACGCTCACAAGCAATAACAATTGGACCAAAAGATTTGGAAGACAGTAAACTAATAAAAATGGTACACAATTTTTAGAAAGATACCTGAAGGGCATTTGCAGGCCAATGCAGAGGAAAGCAGGCTCGTACGCTTTCCAGAAGTGCTGAGCTGTAAGAAGAGTGTAGATAAGCAGAGTGTGAAAGTGCGGGTGTCGGTGGCAGATTTTATATAAACTTCTCCAGCTACTGCATCCCTTCCAGAGGCCGAGCTGCAGTCTGGTAGTTGAGAAAGCAACAAGAGCTTTCTTGGAGCTCTTTTGAAGTAGTCAATGTGTGGGAGTTCATTAGGCATCTGTCTAGGGCCACAGCCGTTTCTCTGACAGTTGAGAAAGCAACAGAAATTCAGTTATTGAGGAATGGGAAATACTTGCACGAATGCTGGATTGCAAATTGATTGAAACATTGTAAACCAAGCAAATGGAAAGATAATAATTTAGCACACAACAAATTCAATGAAGAAATGTGCAAAAAAAATAATCAGATAACAATTTTACAGCATTCTTAAAGCCAGTGCACATATGATTGGTGTGGTAGAGTGCTTCAGGCATAAGATCTCCATGGGGAAAATTTCTCGTTCTATTACCCTCTGTGTTTTAGTGCATGAAGACACAAGCACAAGTAGGTACATGACTATATTTTTTATACAGTTGCACCATTTTATTAAAGAATCTCACAAAAAATGAAAGTATCTCAAAAAAAAGGAAGTAGACTACCAACGTCCACCTGCAGAGCTGGGAAGACGGAGCAGTGTGGGCTGCTTAGCTCATTCAGGGCCACGTGAAGGTGTGAGAAAAGAACCAGCCAAGCATAGCAGACGCTGCCGTAGCAGCCTGCAGAACAGTGGACCCTGGAGATGCAGCCACCCTTCCAGAGCACTGGACGCTGGGCAGGACCTCGGCACGTCAGCAGTTCTCCTTACAGCTGCCCGCTTCCATCCAGATCTGAGCCTTTATGACTTAGAGCTAGGACTTGGCGAGGATTGGGGGGCACGATGGCTGCTGGAAAAGTTACCCCAGCACAGCGGCCTGTGCTCACGGGCGCGGCTCCTCCATTGTCCCTGGGGAGGTCTGTACTTAATATATTTTAATATAAACATACAGATAAATTGAAAATATAAAACTTGAGAGGTTAGAGGAAAAAAAAAAAAACAGGGAACATGGCAGGAAGCCTGGGCTGGAAAGGGCTGCCTAAGCCAACTTGACCTCCTCTTCGATCCCTTTGGCTTCTGGCTTCTCCTTCTTGGTCTTATCCTCTTCTGTCACTTCTTTCTTCTCTTCTTGTTCTTTCTCTTTCTCATATTCTGTTGTGACTCTTGGCTTTCTTGAAGTTGGAAGAGTTCTTGCAGCCACCTTCACCCTTCTCATCTGAGTCAGAGAATCCTCCCCATGAGCAATGCATTTGTTGGAGGAACAGATTGAGATGTGCTTTTCAGAAACTTCTTCGTCCTCATCACCGCTCAGGAAGGGCATCCTCAGGACTTAGCTGCATTTGAACCCCAGGTGCATGGGGCAGCATTCTTAGGTTCTCAGAGAGCCGCTGTTTGACCTTTTCCAGGTACTCATTAGTGTTCTGGTTAGTCATATTTGAAGGACTAATGTGAAGCTTGAAATCTAATCCAAACTATTTGAAATAGTCATTGTATGGGAGTTCATTAGGGATCTCTGTGTCTAGGGCCACAGCTATTTAGTACATCCAGCACTGGGAAACATTATGAATGGTGTAGCACCCCCTCCCAGAATCAGCATAGCATGTTGAAGTTTTTGACAAATTCCACACACTTGGCACACCACTTGATGGCTAGATTGAAGCAACCCAGCCAATGCCCAGAGATGGAGTCTGAGTCACACTGTAAGACCACCGTACTAGGCTGGAAAGACTGCATTACTTTGGACATGACATGAGGCTTGAAAATGGCCTCATAGGACTCATCATCAATCCCATCTTGGAGTGGGTAGTTAACAGAGTAACACTTGCCTTTGCCAGCCCCAATATCCTGAGGTCAAGCTCCTGGGAAGTACTCTGCATATTTATGAAAGGACACAATCATGACCCGGTCTGTGGTATAGAAGGCCTCTTCCGTGCCATCGCCTTGGTGAACATCGATGCCAATATGGAGCACTCTCTAGTGATACTTCAGCAGTTCCAGGATGGCCAAGGCGATATCACTGACGTAGCAGAGGCCAGATGCCTCAGACTTCTTGGCATGGTGCAGGCCCCCAACCCAATTCACAGTGATATCCCTATGTCGCTTATTAAGTTTCACAGCACTTGTTACGAACCACCAGTGGACAGCTGGCAGAACTCAAACAGGACAGTCCTCACCAACATTGAATCTCTGCATCTGCTTGCTGTACTCGGACATGGTACCTGGATGGATGGAGTGTAAGAATTCAATGTAGTCATCGCTGTGGTGCTTGGTCATCTCCTCAGCACTGGCCTTGGGAGGGCCACAGATTTTCGTCTTTTGGTAGAGGCCATAGCTGAGCAGCAGATTGTGAGTCATGCGGATTCAGAGAGTCTTCATTGGATGGCCTTCCCCATAATAGTCATTTCCAACATCCCCGTCATAGCAGTAACAGACTTTCCTCCTGGCGCCCTGAGTCTGTGCCAACTTGCTGCCTCCAGCTCCTCCCATGGGTTGGTCTGTCCACCCTTACACGGCTAATTTTAAGTGGTCTAAGAAAACTTAATGCCAAAAATGAACAAGAAAACTAAAGAAATAATGCTCTACACTCTGCACTAAGTAACATTTACATGAGCATAAATGCTTGTTGGTATTTAATAAATAAAATAAAATAAAACATAGCAAAATATTTGGAAAGGTACTTAAGATGTGAGGCCAAATATCAGTGAAATTTGATTCTGATTTGAGGTAATGGAATATTTTTAGAAAGGGTCACTTTTGGTGTTTGCATGTTTTCTGCTTGCATGTGTGTATAAGAGTCTCAACAAACACAGCAAATGTCTGTACATCAGACCCTGAAGCATCAGCTCAGAAATGTCAGTGTGCCACGCTTCCAGGGGACTAACAGTATGATATTTATTGCTTGAAATAAAAATACATATGCTTTCCATCTTTAAACTCACATGTAAATACTTAAATAATAGTAAATAAATCCTGTGGTTTGGAAACAATAAAACTACTTTATTGAATGTTTTCTTACAATACTGATATATATATATATGAGTTTGGTGTTAGGGACATGGGATGGACAGCAGTCTTACTAGCCTCACTCCTACATGTGTGCAGTAGAAATGTATATAAAAGAGTGTGTTTTCTGCCCACTGGCATGTATGCATCTGTCTCATCCACAGCCAAGCTGGGACATTGGACAGAACAGCTTGCAAAGATTCAAGAAAACACTCCAAGACAGCTGCCTAGAGATTGGGTTTGTTAGGGCTTGCTGATACAAAAGGGCCATGAGCACACGGTCCAACAACAGTGCTACTTGGAAGGTCCAGTGGTGATCTGTTGGATAGTTTCTGCTGTTGCTCTTGTTTGTTAGCTTTGAGGAGACGCTCATGGCAATGGGCTAAATAGGTAGCACCTCTGGGCTTCATGACATTTTCCCAAAGTGGACACATCCACTAATAGCATTTATCTTTTTCATAGTGTTCTTTGGCGCCTGGTTATCAGTAAGATACTGCAGACGTTTAGAGATTAAACTGCTTAAGCAGCCACATCTTTAAATCCATTTATGACCAGAATTAGGACTGGCTCACTCAATATACTTACAAGCAGCAGAGCAGATTTATAGATGATACGAGCTTGCCCAGTTCTCCGTGTGCTTCCTATTATATTTACCTGGCCAGTTTTATTGAGGCACACTCAACGGTATGCCTTTACCCGGCAAGACTAAGGAACACTGTGTCAAGTAGCTTGGTTTTTCTCAGGAATGGTATGATATCTAACAAAATATGAAAACATACATGTGTGGATAGCCATAATTAGCAGATTGCAAGGGCTGGCCAGACGGCTCAGTGGACGAAAGCCCTTGCTTCAGCAGAGCGCACCAGCTGGGCATTTGATCCCTGGAATGCCATGCCGGCTGCCCACAGGGCTTTCTGAGATGGCCACTGAGACTGACTGGGCATGGAGGCACACACCTGTAATCCCAGCGCTTAGGAGGCTGGGAACAGGAGAATCACCACATGTCTGATCTATGTGGTGAGACCCTGTACACCCTGTAGACCCTGTACTAAATTCATAAAAAATGAAATGAAATAAAATAAAATATTAGTAGATTTCAGATCTAATCCTGGTAATCAGATTCAATCATGTGATATTATAAATGTAGTGGACTGGGATGATATTGTGCAGTATTGAGAGGCAATCGATTGATATTTCTTAACTAATAATTGCTATCATTCTTGTTATTGTTAGTTCTTAATAGCTAGTGATTAATGCCTATATGGCATAATATAGATCAGCTAAAGTTAATTGAACTTATCATTTCTTTGTGCTTAAAATAGCTGGAATCCTCTCTTCTATTTTGCTGAAGAAAAGATATGAGATATACACATAACTGCATACTATTTGACCACAAAGAGAAGTATTTCCTTATAGAATCCAAGTAAACATTTAGCAGACTACCTGCCCATTTTGGTCCTAGAGTCAGGATTATTGATTATATTGTGCCAAAAATCTCTCTGGGTGAATCCTGGCTTCCACAGCCATTAGAGGTAACATGCCATCCTTGTACATGGAAAGGAAGTGTCATAGTCATTTATTACCCCAGAAGATCCCATCATCCTTGGTGAGCTTATGGTTGCTTTTTAATAACTAATGATAACTATCCTTGCTGAACATGTTTCTACACACACTTGCATTCTTTTTATTGTTGTTTTTTTCTAGGATTTATTGAATTGGTGTATCTTTTTGTTTAGATTTGCAGATATTATTTGCACCTTCGGAATGTGGTTGTCACTCATATTTTGTTGATAATTACTTTCATTTCATAGCTTGATATATTTTCATTTGCTTGACAGTCTTTTTTTGTTTCTTTC
>NW_004524960.1:320045-331809 GCF_000260255.1 Octodon degus
CTCACTACTAGATCAGACTCATAGTGATCCGCCTATTTACAGCCTCCCAAGAGCTGGAATT
The DNA here is from genome assembly GCF_000260255.1 of Octodon degus. Classification (NCBI taxonomy): domain Eukaryota; kingdom Metazoa; phylum Chordata; class Mammalia; order Rodentia; family Octodontidae; genus Octodon; species Octodon degus. The sequence goes on from NW_004524960.1 coordinate 320,107, forward strand.
ACAGGCGTGCGCCACCACATCCAGTCTCAGTTACCATCTCAGTGCACCCTGAGGGTGGGGCCAGCATGTCAAAGGTGGGGCAGCATGGAGAGCCCCTTCTTGACTGTCTTTGTACAGCATAAATTTTTAACTTTTATGACATTTAAATTATTTTTTTTTAGTTTTTCATGTATATTTGCCTTTTACCTTAAGAATTTGTTCTCTGTTTTAAGATCTTCTAGAAACTTTCATTATTAGCATATAGGGTAACAAAGATTATCTTTTGCATATGGAGTAAGACAATGGTCAGTTTGCATCTTTTGTGTAGGAATTACCAGTTGTTCTGACATTATTTGAGAATGTCAATTTTTTCTTCATGCAATTAGCATAGCTCTTTTATTTAATTAAAATTAATTGAATATATATTTATCAGAGTCCTACTTTGTTCTAACCTATTCTTCCAGTATATGCAAATCTGTGCCTTGGAATACTTGTTTATGTCATATTTTTCGCTAAATTTCTATAAACTCTCTTAAAATCAGGTAGTATCATTTAGTATCTCCAATTTGATTTTTTCCTTTCTTGACAATTTCAGTCTTTAAGAACATTAAAATCTCCATAAATATTTGGCTTCTCAATTTTACAAAAATGCTTGTTGCAGTTTCCATTTGGAATCGCAGGATGTCTATACAATGTTTTGCAGAGAATTGTGAACCTCACAATATTGTGTCTACTTCAAGACTACAGGATGTTTATTCACTCGTAACTCTGTGGCTTGTGAACCTAATCATACAGTGGTAGTTGTGCAAGAGTATGGCTTGTTTATTTATTTAAAATTTTGAAAACCTTTCATTGGCAGTGTTGTTTATCCTGTACTTTCTAGTTGTGAGTGAAATGAGAAATGGAGGATCAAACGCATCCTGCCGCCTGTCACACTATGTAGACAATGTAGTCTCCAACTCCAGTGAAAGCTCTTCCATAAAAATGTTAAGGGGATGTAATCAAGCTCCCCCTCACACTCACACAGAAAGGAAGCCTAAAGACATAAAAGTGCTGTGTCATGTATTATTAACTGAGTTCATTTTTAAAAATGGGGCATGCTTGTTCTCTATTCTGCTATCTTGCTACTATGCCGTGCTGCATGCTGAGTACAGTGTAACTGCCTGAAAGAAACACTCGTGAAAAGGACTTTAGCCTGGTAACACCCAACGAGGTTTTTCTCTACTTCTTCAACCAGCACCAAGCTATTTAGTGCTTAATATGTTGTTTACTAACAGTGTCTAGAAGTGTCCTAAAAAATATCTAGTGGAACTTTTAACTTTCTTTATTATTGTAGTGAATATAAAAGTTGAAATAAAGTCAAGTGAAAATAAACACACCAATAATTAAACCACAGAAAATATAATACAAAGACACATTGCCTAATCATACCTAATAAGAAGTAAGATCAGGACTGATGAGGACTCTTGGAGTGGAGCAGTTGCTGCTCACTCTGGGAGTGACACAGTGCAAGCAAAAAAGGACACTCATGGGGACAGCAAGATAGCTCAACAGACTAAGCACCTGCTTAGGCAAGTGCAGGGCCCTGGGTTCGATCCCTGGCACCAAATGCCCTGTCGACCCCACCCCCGGGTGCACTGAGCTACCACTGATACCGGGCATGGTGGTGCACACCTGTAATCCCAGCGCAGGGGAGGCTGAAAACAGGAGGATCACTGTGAGTCCGAGCTGCATAGTGTAGAATGACTTGGTGACATCCTCTCCCTTCTACAGCTACATCAGGTAGGAGTCAAACTGAACCAAAATGATATCCTTTAGGAAGCTATGATGACCCAGAGAGACAGCTCGGTGGTCTAAGCACCTGCCTGGCAAGCACAAGGACCCGAGTTCAATCCCTGGCACCACATGCCATGCTGGCCTACACACCTGCAGTCTCAATGCTAAGAAAGCTGAAACAGGATGATCAGGGAGAGTCCAAACTGTGTAGTGAGTCCCTGTGCCAAATTAAAAAAAAAATTAAAGCTATGATATTTTTAAAATGCTGCAAGCATTTTATGCTACTAGATTTATTAGATCAATCTACTCACAAATATCAATCATTTATTGAACAAACATACTTTCCAAAGAACCACAGGGTTTGGCAATAATTTTGAGTGAAGTTCCCATTTCCATTCCAATACTAAGACTTGCTATTCCTTCCTAGTGTGATTGAATTTACCTCTCATCCTTCTTATTCGAAAGCCTTGCTTTAGCAGTACTTGTTATCTTTTGCACTATTTATTTTTGCATCTACGATAAAACTTATTTTATTTTATTCTTTTATTTTTAGTTTTTGGTGGTACCAGGGATTGAACTCAGGAGCTTGCGCTTACCAGGCAAGCAATTATTCCACTGAGATATCTATCTGGCCCCTATAAGACTTCTTAAAATAACTGTTTTCTTTATTTCTAGCTTCTTTTCTTCTGTTATCTTTAAACCAATCCTAGTATTTTTCCCTTTCACAGATGAATGTTCAATATACCTTAAATCCCCCATGCTTCGAAATTCAGTAGTCAATCACTCCTCATCCTAGTTCACCTTCTACCAGAGGTGCCTCAGTCTGTCTGTCTGTCTGTCTGTCTGTCTGTCTGTCTGTCTCTGTCTCTCTCTGTCTCTGTCTCTGTCTCTCTCTGTCTCTGTCTCAGTCTCTGTCTCAGTCTCTGTCTCTGTCTGTCTGTCTCTCTCTCTGTCTCTCTCTGTCTCTGTCTCTCTGTCTCTGTCTCTGTCTCTGTCTCTGTCTCTGTCTCTCTCTCTCTCCCCCCCTCCCTCCCTCCCCTCTGGGTTTCCAGAGCACCTCTCTCATTATGTTTCCATCTTTTTTCTCATCTCTTTGCCCTTTATTTTTGAATCACTCTAAGATTCTCCAGTGCCTCACATTTTTGCCTATTCTATATCTTGTGATAACCCCCTGACAGTTATCATCTTTTCTGAGTCCTGGACCTTACTCCCTTACTACTTTTTACCTGTATCTCAGGTTTCTGTCCTGAGCACTAGGGACATAGACTCAGTAATGTTTCTAGTATCTCTAATTGCACTTTTCTAATACGTACCCAAAATGAGATTGTCCCAATTTGAGCTCTTGATTTTCCTTCATTAATGATTACTCTATTTTCTCAGTTGCTGAGACCAAAAACAACATAGAATGCATATATATATATACCTTTTTCTTGTGTTCTGAACATAATCTGTCAGCAAATCCTACATATTCAACTTTCAAAACAAATTCACAACCTGCCTGCACCTTACCCTACCTGTTCATATGCCCTGGTACTCTGGTCCAAGCTATCGTTATTCCAATGTGTACTTTCTCTTTCACATATAATAGTGCAAGTATAGTATAAAATATTGCACAATAAATTATAACAGTGTATACTTAGTACATAGAAGACATTATAATATGACATATATTGTATATCATATATGTGTGTGTGTGTGTGTGTGTGTGTGTGCGCGCGTATATTTGACCCTTTAAACTTTCATTTAGGCAAAACTGCTCAAGCAATTGTCATTAAAATAACTTCTGTTTATTCCAAAAGATATAACAAATCACATCACATTTCTCCACAGACCTTGAAGGGACTTCCCAGCCCCTTCAGAGTGAAAATAAAATGTCTCATGTTCAAAGTGCTGCAGACAACTTGTACACTCTGTCACAAGCCCCCAAGTGACTAATTCTTCGTTTTCATAGTGTTAACTTCTTACTGTCATTATACATAAAAAGCAAAGCCATAAATTTGTTGACCTAAAATAGAACATGCATTCTTTGCATGTCTGCAGAGGGCTGCGGAAGAACCCTCCTCACTCGGCACCAGTCACGGTGCCCACAGGGCTCTGCCTCCCAGAGCGCCAACGGGAGGGGCCCTTTGGTTTCCTTCTCCACTTCATGGAGCTGCCTACATTCTTGGGACTATCAGAAGCACTTTGACAACAAGAGGCATAGCGTGGGTTTTCAACTGTACACTCTTAGTATTTTTGCAATTATTTGATGACTTCCAATCCAGTGCATCTATGTTCTATGAAAGGGTATGTCCAGGACATCAAGGACTCTTGCTTTGTTTCCCAAAAGGAAATGAAAGCTTTCACTAACAACTTCATTTTGCACAACTCCCTGCCTAGAGGAATCTCTATAAATGGTGCTGTCTTTTCAGATTACAGGAACCAACTGTGAGCCTGGAGAAGCAAGTCAGATATTTTTAATATTAAGGGCTGTGTGATGCATTGTGGTTTTTCTGACCTGAGTATAGATAGGTAGTCCACTTCTTAAACCTCCGTGCGATCTGTTCGTAAATATTCTATCTTGTTACTATAGGTGCTCTGACTAAAATAGCATATGATTTAAAAAAAATAGAGACAAGAAGAAAATTTTAATAAAAGTGTGAAAAAGCAAACCAAGAGTTTCTTTTCAAGTGACTAAAAAAATGGATAAAAATTTCTTGTAAAAATCTTTCGTTGATAATAAAATGAGAATCTGGGCAAGCAATAAATCCCAATAGATATAATTAACTGATAATATGTAATCCTTTAGAAGAAAGGTTTTAAGATTGGAAGCTCCAGGAATACTAAATCAAAGATAGATGCAACCTACTTTCACTGATGTTGTTAAATTAGCTAACTATGTACATTTACACTGACAAGTGATCCAATTAATTATTTCTGTGTTTCACCCCGAGCAGGTAAACATTTTTCACTATTCCCCTTATTATAATCCCCATCCATCTCCTACTGCATCATTAATCTACTACCACTCTAATGATATATAACCAGCAACACAAAACATCACTGATTTAAACAAGCAAATTTGTTCTCCTGTGGGCATAACTAGCTGCGCTTAGACACAGTGGCCGTGCTAAAGCTCAGTGGGTGTGCATGCCCAGGGCTGGCTGAGTGTTGGGTGATTCCAATTTACTTTCATTGACCTTTAGTGCTCCATCCATTACCCTGTGCACAGCGAGGTCTCAGGGTAATGGCAGGAAAGAAAACACAGCAGCAGAAGCATGAAAGAGCTGCTGAGCCCTTGCTGCCATGCAACTGTGGTCGCAGTGTCCTCACAGGGTCTACTTGGACTAAGGGCTTGGTCTCTAAGGGTGGTGCTCTGGAGAGACTGGGAGCTCTTGAAGAGTGATGCCCACTAGAAGATCCCTAGGATACTTGGCAATGTGAGATACTTTATGTCCAATCTCTTGTTGGCTTTTGCGCAAAGCCCTCGGTTCTTACAGTGGACTGTCATAAGAAGAGTAAGCCTAGATCCCGCTCACCTTCTCCACTGGCTGTCATAGCTGGATCCTTACCACAGCCTGCTGTACTGCTCAGAAACCAAATGAATGGAGCTGTTCTTGGGCTTTGGTAAATCTCTGAACTATATATGCCTTGTCTGTTTATGATAGATGGCTACAGTATTTTGTTTCCATAATGTAAAGATGATTAAATGCAGTACTGAACTTGGAAATTTACATTGCTCTGAACTTTTCAAGACTAGTTCAGGTTCAGGAGATCAGAAATTGTCCCCGGCCTTTTAGTGAGAGGCAGTGTAAAGTAGCAAAGAGTAGCAAAGGAGAGGAAGCTTCTCTGGGGGCCAGTGAGCAGAATATGCCCTGGAACCCCTCTTTCACTTCTAAACTCCCTTTTCTTCATTTTTTTTCATCACTAAAGCTCATACAATAAGCATCCCATTTTAGACAATTAAAACTGCAGCCTTTGCTGCTTGAGAATGACAGAGATTGAGATTAACACTATCAAGAATTCAAAAGACCCAGAGAAGATGATCTCAAGTTCAAAACCAGTCTGGGAAACTTAATGAGATCCCTTCTCTAAACAAGAATTTAAAAAGGGATTGGTGATATAGTTCAGTAGTAGAATTTCCACAGGGTCTATGTCCAATACAAAAAAAAAAAAAAGAAAAAGAAAATCCAGGCCAAACAAAACAACTCCACAAGTGCAAGTTTTAGTTCTATTCCTCTTTTTGTGGTAACAGACAGCACAAAGTGCCCTTGTCCTGAGTTAGACCCACAGAGCTCCCACCCAGTCTTACTCTACAGCATCCACAGAGCACAGTGTTGTGGGCTTCTTTCAGAAAGGAGGGAAAGATAAGATGTGGTAAGCTAAAAAGGAGTCAGATGTGGCAGGAAGTTAAATAATATCTCTGGTTACAACATGGATGCTTTTCTCATTATTCTCATGAAGACTTCTTTTTCCTTTTTATGACTCAACAATTGCTGCATGAAATGAGCCATATGATAAGGAAACATAAACTTGTGATTCTCCGCACCATAAGCTCATGCCCTCCCTCTCCTAGATGGTTACTTGTATAACAGGAGCAGCCATAAGACTAAGGATGTTTCTATTTCCTCCAAGATTTACAATGTTTATAACTATTTCAGAATGCTATTTCAGAATGCTGTGCTGCTGTATTTGTCACCTCTTTTGTTCTTGCAGTTTTTCTAGGCCCTGGTGATATGAACAGTGCTTCTCTTAGTCCAGTGCCTGTATTGCAGCCAGGGCCCCTCTGGCTCAGAAAGCTTGAGAGAGACTCAGCCACCACTGTGAGCATCTCCCCGGGGGAAGTCCTAGAGTGGACAAAGGATGGACCGAGGCCAACGTAGGCAATACCATATAATTTTTCTCATTATTATTAGCAAATGTTACTGTGCTTCAAAACGCATTGAGTAAAACAAGCATTACTCATATTTTATTATATAAATGTGTAATGAGATGTACTTAGATGTCAATAGGTATTTTGTTATAAAATTAATATTTCAGCTCACCTCCTTCTAGCACTTATATGCAAGTTAGGATATCTGAAAATCAGTGGAGCTTCCAGTTGAGCTTGCTGGCCACTTCCTGTGCCAATACGGGAGCAGCGAGGAAAGCTGATTTTCAATTTCCAGGTCAACACTGACCTGATGGTGGAGCTCAACACAAAGGACAGGTCTTGGCAGTGCATGAAAACAGCCAAGAAAAGCTGTACCTGCATTCCACTAAGATACCAAGGTTTCTCATCTGCACAGAGCATACAACATAATCAAGTAAAATATAAATAATTACAGCAGTACTTAAATATAAATTTGAATGCAACCGCTTTCAGCTTATGATTTGCATTTTAACACTTTGAGGGAAAAATATATAAATTGTTAAATTTATTGAATATAGAGAAACTTGCATACATGTGTTTCTTGTGGAAGAATTCTTCAAAGACAAAATGTGAAATAGCATAGATGTCCATAAACAAATATATATATACATATATATGTATATATGCATATATATATATTATATGTAAATATATCATATCAAATTAACAATTTTTTTGTATCAAGGATCAAACTCAGGACCTTGCACTTGCCAGAAAGCTGTTGAGCTATCTCCCCAGCCTGAAGCAAAGATCTTGTCATTTTCAGAAAAATGAATAGATCTGGAAAACATCAAATCACATTGAGCAAAACGAAGTAAACAAATTTTGACAAAATTTTGTACATGTTCTCCACTATATGTAATCTAAAATTGCATAAAAATAGAAGGGGAAATATTATTAGACAATTAAACATGTTAAGGGTATAAAACAAAGTTGAGGGGATGGATATAATCATAATATATACATTGTAGCCCAATATCTTGTGAAATTAATAGGCATTGATAGTGTAACAAAACGTTGACCTTACGAAGTTCTTTTGAAATGGAAGAAACTGAACACTGGTTGGAAACCTAATCTATGAGATATAATTTCACAATCATCTCCCTTTTGGAAACTGTGTGAGTTGAGCACAGTGCCCAGGAGGTAGGGTATGGTGAGGTCTGCACATATTTATCTCAATTCACTTCCTACCTCTATCACTTGCATTTGTTGGGCAAGTAAACTAAGTTCTCAGGGTCGGGGAGATAGCTCAGTAGAATAAGTGCTTGCCTGGCAAGCACAGGGTCCTGAGTTCAATCCCCGGTGCTGTAAAAATAAATAAATAAATAAATAAATAAACTAAGTTCTCTTCCTTCATCTTATATCTTTAATTAGGGACTATAAGATGATAGACCTTAAAAGATAGCTAAAAGGTAGGTGAATGGAATTCAGAAAAAAAACAAACCTTCCAGAGGTGGTTTATGATCAGAAAATAAATATAAGCTTTTGTTATTAGTTTACAAACTCCATTATTTATCAGAGGTCTATTTTGATGTTTCTTAAAATTAAACAGATGTATGATTTGACTTAATTCAAGGTGATTCTATACAATTCTGCAGTATTAATGTATGGGAAATTAAGACAATTTTGACATTATTTAATGACTATTTTCCATCTGCTGCCTGGGTGGGAATTTTGATTTTACCACCAAGCTACATCCATCAAATGCCACCTCTCACTGCAGACTTCTCAGAGATCAAATCTTAAATCCTTAAAACAAATTGTACAATTTAAAATTCGACAATTGAATTCTATTACTCTCTATGGAAAAGACAATGAGATGAAAACAAATGGAGGATTCTTTTTCACCTTGTGCAGAAATTTTTTTTTTTTAAGATGAACATCTTCCTGTCCTGATTTCAATCTTTATACCTCTGGGTAAGAGTTCATTTGCATTTTAATGAGAAGCCTCCTTAACTGTCTCTTGGTGGCATTTAAAGAACTCTGGCAGTGGTTCTTGGAAAGGGCAAGTAATAGGGGAGAAGAAGGGCAATCTTCTTTTTGTCTCTTATTTGTTACAGCCTTTTGGGGAGGGAGTAGGGGTTCTCTGATTAATTTCATGCCTTCAAGTTTCAACAATCCTATGACATGATGGCATTCTTCCCTTTTATAATTTTAGCTTTGCTCTTGTACTTCCTTTATGCACTTCTGCAGTGGAAAGCTAACCTTTATTCTTTATAGACCTATGTGGCTCAGGCTCAAAGCAAAGTGGGCAATCAAAGGCTGGGTGGCATTTGAAAGGAAGATCATACCAATAAGGTCACAGTAAGAATTCTCTGAAACCTTAAAATGTATCTTTCCAAACTAGCCTTCACTGTGTGTCATTTGTTACTAATGTGCTAACACTGTTAGTTCCCAAATTGCATTCCAGTTCTCTCTTGGTTTTATATACACTGTTATTCACTATGTTCATAGACATGATGTTCAGATCATCAAACAAAATACAGGATCTTTATTCTGATTTTACAGCAGCTTCATCTCCTTCGAGGATGAAGTTTTGCTGATTGATATGTATTATGCAGCTAAAAGGTGATTGCCCACAATGCCTTCTTCTGCTTAAACCATACTGTACTGACAGTTAGTTTAGATACAGTGATATGCTTTACTTCTCTGTCTGACAGCTCGTGCTTAACCTCTGGGGCTCATAGAGATAGGGCAGAGATTTGGATTTGTTTGATGTTCAACTCATCCATCTCATTGACCATATTACTCTTGCTTTTAACACTACATGTCAGTGTAAAGTTCCTGCATTGAATAGCACTAGCATTAGGTCTGTGTTCTACAAGACCTAATGTCTAGCTCGTCCCTTTCTTCTGATGGACCAGAAATCGTAGTGTAGAAGAAGTGATGAACGGGAATAGAGAACATGACAAAGATTGGAAGGTGCTTATAGCAGGGCAGGATTCTCTTTCTCTTTTGTTTTTAAAAGTAAAATGGGTTTTCTTGTGACAAAACAATAAGAACAGTCTTCCTTAACTTAGTACGCCAGCCTTTGGTTATTGGGGTAGAGAGGGTCATTGCCTGTGCTGTTAGGATCAAGTGTAAATGGCCATTTGCGTTCTGTAGAAGATCAAAAGATATACTCGAAATGCTTTAAAAGTCTAACAAACCAGGGCCAGTGAGATAGTTCAGTGAGCTATGCGATTGCTTTGGCAAGTTCAGGGACCAGGGTTTGATTTCCAGTCCCTCATGCCATGCTGGCCCCACCCCTGGGACACAGCAAGTGAGCAATAGAGTCCTGGTGTGGTGGTGCATACCTGTAATTTCAATACTGGGGAGGCTGAAAACAGGAGGATCACTATAAGTAGTGAGAACTTGTACCAAATACGTAAAATTAAAAAAATAAAATAAAATAAAATAAAAGAAGGCTAACAAACCTGTACCAACCCAAAGCAGCATCCTTAGCAAATTAATCCTTGCCTTCACCTCTGGGGCTCTTGCCACAAACTGCCATACTAAACCTACTTAATCTCCCACAGTAATTTATTTTAATATGGCCTGATATTTCTGAAAGTGAAAACAAAACTTTAGAGAATGTGGTCTCATAAAACTATGCTAGTAAAGAGCTAGAAATTAAATTTAGTTTCTACCATCATTTTGCTGTGCATTTTCCTGGAAAAGATCCTTTATTTCAGAATTCAATGGGGCAAGGATTTTCATGAGAAGTGGCTTCTTGCTTACTTCCTTAGTGACCTACCTACCTAACCTGATATTGGCAAAGTAATTACACAGAGAAGCAGAGTGAGTTGGGCCCTGCTTCCTGCCAGCCCAGGTTTGTTTCTTAGTCTTTGTGGTTTATGATCTAAGGCACACCAGGAAAGTAAGCAGTGGATTAAGGGAAATGAGTTTGGTGCTCTGTGTGCCTGACTTCTAAATAGTGTCACATTTGAACTCTCACACCTGGGCTTTCAAAAAGGCTGACTTCAAGAAGGTAAGGAAAGGCATGGAGAAAAATCAAGAATGTGCAGCTAGCCATTATTTAATTTTACAATACAGAAATACAGAATCTGAAGACTTAAGGGTACAATTTACATAAATGAAAAATGAATCTAATTTTTATTGTTACCTAAAAGAATAAGCCTTCAGTTCTTCTCATATGTTAAAAGAGGCTCTCGGTATAGCTATTGAAATTGATTATGAACCTTTACATGGATGAAGTAATACAATGAAGTAGCAGCTAAAGTTTATTCTAATAGTTAAAAATCTGGCTCTTATAAAGGTTAAAATGATACTTGTTATGAAAAATACTCAGCATCATATTGTGAAAATAAACACTCCAAGGACCATTTGGTAGCTTATAAGATCACCGGCAATAAAGATTTTTTCTGCTCTGTACTGCCTTAGAGACACAGATTTTGAGCCATAACTATGTACTTTGTTTTAATGTTCATGTTTTACATTTTAGAGGGAATATTGGATTGTTTTCAATGATAAGTTTTTCAGCTGTTTATGATCACCAGTATTAAATCTTTCGGATTTTGATAAGGTTTTAAGACCACATTAATGATAAACTACCATGAAATTATATTTGTACTCTGCACTACATTCATCTTTATTTCTTTAAGCTTCTAAAGTATTTATTTTGCCACACAAAAATATATCATTTTAAAATAAATTAAAAGTAGGGGGTCCGGCCAAATAGCTAAGTGAGTTAAAGTGCCTGCAAGCAGGCTCAGGTGCCAGAGTTTAGATCCGCAGGCCTGCTGTGCTGGCCCGGCCTCAAGGGCATGCTGAGATGGCAATTGAGACTGCATGTGGTGGCGCACGCCTGTAATCCCAGCTCTTGGGAGCCTGCAAACAGGCAGATCACAATGAGTCTGATCTAGCAGTGAGGCCCCGAACACCCTGTAGACCATTCCCTAAAAAATACAAACATAAAATAAAAGTAGAGGAAGGCTTTTCACATTTTATGGCTCCGTTATTTCTTATGTCCATGTTAAGAAGAAGAAGAAGAAGAAGAAGAAGAAGAAGAAGAAGAAGAAGAAGAAGAAGAAGAAGAAGAAGAAGAAGAAGAAGAA
>NW_004524960.1:331984-340781 GCF_000260255.1 Octodon degus
AAGAAAAGAAGAAGAAGAAGAAGAAGAAGAAGAAGAAGAAGAAGAAGAAGAAGAAGAAGAAGAAGAAGAAGAAGAAGAAGAAGAAGAAATAAAAAATAAATGAAGACCTTGGACCTGAAATAGTCATCACAAATCTTATTTGGAAAAGAAGTAGAGATGCATTCAGTCTTCAAAGGAAACATGGAAAGGTCTAACAAATGCTCACCAATATGCAGGGTGAGAACATCAAGAATAGGCTATTCTGAAGGAAACGTGAGATACTATGCAGCATAGGCAGGTAACACTACTCTCACATTTCGGTAGTGTGAATACAGCAAAGTTCCCTTTCTTGCTAGCTCTGAGAGTCAGGAATGACACTGCTTGTTTGCCTCTGTCCCTCAGCATCCAGCTGATGGAGTGACTATCATTGCCCACTGAGAGTCATTACCTAGTACAGAGAGAACAAAGGTCCTCTTGCAAATTTGGATCCAAATTAAACGTGTGGAACAGAAATGATGCATAAGATTTCAACCCTCAGTTCCTTAGTCAGGAGAAGACTGGGGGTAATGTCAATGGCAAGAAGTGAAAGACTGAATTGTTTTATTCCCAAAAATGATAAGAAAGTGACACACAAGTTTTAAGTTTAAAAATGACTGGCACAGTGCACTCTTCCCATCAACAAATATTTATTTATCTAACAAAATACATTCTTTCTGAGTGAAAAAAGTCTTACTGAGTGAACTAGTAAAGAAGCCACTTATCCATCCATGTCATGTACCTTAAGTTTCGGCTCTGTGAGTTATCACAGTAGCCTCTGTTTCAGAGCTGTATTTGTTAATAAGCTATTATCTCTCAGCTTCAAAGCAGTGATAATTCTGAAAATCATGCTCTGCCTTCTACCAGCTGACTTACCCTTAAACCTTGCTACCAGGAAGGGTTAGAAAACTGAAAGATTAGAAAAAAAGGAAAATACACATTTATCTTTTAATCATTCCAATAATACCTTTTAAGTCTAGCAGTAGCATTTTTTCTCTTGAGAACAGCAGACAGTGTGTAGTTTTCCTTTTTTTGTTTTTTTTCTGGGTGGCTCAGAAGGCCTTCAGGACAGGTTTAGCTGATTTGAGTTCTGGGGATCGAACTACAGCAACCTGAGGCTGACTGCTTTGTTGAAGCAGCCACTTTGTAGTTTTTCAATATTCCCCAAAGAGCCACATCTTGATCCTTCAGAGGCAGAAGCACCAACTTCTGGGCACCCAATCCAAGGTTCTTTTTCTATTTCGAGAGAATTCTCTCTTCCAAATTCACTAGTCACAGGGTCGCATGCCGTGTCTACAGTAATTCCACCTTTCCCATAAATCCCAAACCATCGAAGTTTCTATTTCCTTTATGTCACCTCTGTGTGGCACTTCAATGTCCTCTTTTTGTTTTTTCAGTTCATTAATATCTCACCAACAATGTTTTCCATTAAATTATGTGTTAAAATTACTGTTATGTTTCTTATTTCTTGACTGAGTCAGTCTATATTTCTGGCTTAAATGAACTCTTCTTGATCCAAAGAACTGTGTACTCAGAAAGTATTTGTCCCCAAGCCACACTTTAAAAATCAGATCAGAGACAGGTTATCTGTACCAAATGCTTCCATGTAAATGGTGCAAAGAATGTGAAATTTTCAAGCAACTGGGAAGAAATATGCCCCTGAACAAGAGAGATCCCTTATCTCCTGTCACCTTTGGTCCTTTCTTCTGGAGCTCTGAATCTCTTGCACTTCATATTATCTTTGTAGGCCACTTCTGAAAAGAACATCAAAGGATATTTCCTTTGTAATTGAGTCCTCTGAGAAGCAGATCTCCAGAGGAAATTAAATCATCAGGAGCAAGGTCTGTAAGAAAAAAATGAGGAGGGTGGAAAACGTTCTGATCCTGATACAGATCTGATGCTAAGGTGCAGAGGAAAAAAGCAAGAAAAGCTCCACGGGAGGGCTCTAGAATCTTAAAATGCAAAGAAGCTCTAAGGGAACCTTGGAACCATGGTGCAAAGTCATGCTTTCTCATCGCAGATATGCCCAGCCTTGGGTCTCTGACTGTTCAGTCGCTAAGGGAGGCCTGGAGAAATTGGTCATTTCAGAGGGCAGCGACTGAAACCCTTGTCAGCTCCCTGCATGGGACGATCTGAGCAGCCCAGCTGCACAGCCTTCTTGGGAACTGGAAATATTTCTTGACAATGTGTGACAGTTAAGATGTTCAGTGTGCCAAAATGTAAGACTGAAATCGGGATCTTCTCCCAGCATGAAAAAGATTTTTCTTAAACTTAGTCCCTTTTATTACAATCAGTAGCACATTCCAATAGTCTCATCCACAGTCACTTCCAAGATTTTAACTGTTCTGCAGATATGATTTGTGAGTTCTGGAGTTTCTATAATTTCCACAAGACAGCCACACTCTAGACACTCTTCTAAGTTTGTCCAAACAAAGATTAATAGGGCTGTACCTAAACCAGACAAAGAGGAACAGTAGATTTGAAAGTTTTACCCTTAATTTTATTTTTGCTTCTAGGCAGAGCTTCAATGTGATTTTGTTGCTCAACGAATTTACTTGTCCTTAACTATTTGGGCTTGAAAAGCAATTACTCCTTCTAGATTTACAAGTACCTCAATATCTACACTTTCTGTTTTCTTCATTGCAAACAAATCCGTTCTGTTACTTTGCTTTTAGTGCCTTCTCAAATAGAGTGGCAAACACGATACCATCTTGTTCCCTAAAGCTCCATCATTCAGGCTACAGTTTCACCAAATAATTTGACAATACATTACAATGACTTTTTTTCCTATTCATACCTTGTTGATTGAATACTAACTCTGGAAGGACATGTAATTGATTAGAATAACCTCCATGGCCCCAGTATATATCAAGGACATGGATAAGTGATTCCTGATACCACCTAGAGAGGGGAAGAATTGGAATAATTTAGCAAACAGGACTTTCTTATGGATTTTGTAACAAATAGAGCATGGGTATCAAACACACTAAGATATGCTCATTTTATCCATGCAGATTTATAGATAGATAGATGATACACGTATATATCTGATTATATATGTGAATATATATGTGAATCTAATTACTTGAGCATAAGTAGAGTACACTGTCCAGATGTGCTAACATCACTATTAATGATATGAAGATCTGCCAAAGGCAACACTGCAAAGGATTTGCTCCCTACCTGTGTCCTCAGAGCTGCTCCTGCGCCATGTTTTCTGCAATTTCTTACCTTTATTAACTGGGACAATATTAACTTTCAGACATGTAGCAAAGAATTAGTTTATACTGATATTGTGAATGCAAGGTATGCCAATAGGCCAGCTATGCCAGTGTGGAAGCTCTGCCGAAGCACGGACCGCTAGTATGCCGTATGTGCTGGTGGAAGTTTTATTCACTCCTCCACAACTCCCCCTTAAGCCACAGAGAGTAAAATGTCTGCTAGCAATTCCACCGTCTCTTAGACAGGTTAAGAAGGATGTGCACCTCCTTTCAATCCCTTTTCTTTACACTTATACATAAGTGGTAAAATGACTAAACAGTGAGTGGGACTTAAGAAGCCTGACATTACTATAACATAATATAGGTGAGCAAATGACATAATTAGCAGGAAACATCCAGTGTAACCTGTATCCTAATTCTTAATAGCACCTTTGTTCTCAGCATGGACAGAAAATTTTGTGCTGTCCCTGATCGTATACAACGTGTTTCTGGTCTCCTGCTTCCTCTGGCTTTTCCAGTGTTCTGAAGCAGAGATTTGAAACTTTTTTTCTTCTAGCTATTATTACTTAAGAGTAAGTGCTTCTTAATTTAAGAAGACCCTGTGATCTTATTATTATTTTTTTTATTTTTTTTTTAATCTTTTAAAGAGAAAAATAGGGCCGGGGATGTGGCTCAGTGGCGCAGCACCTGCCTAGCAAGCACAAGGCCCCGAGTTCGATTCCTGGTACCAAAAAAGAAAATAGTAAAAATAAAGAGAAAAATAGTAAAAAAAAAAAAAAATACAAAATTTCACTAAACACAGTGATACAAATTCAAAAATGGTTATTATATTGCATAATATGGTCTTCAAATTACTTGTTCAGATTACCAGATGTAAGCATGCAAAATTGATTTAAAATATTATAAAAAATTAGAAAGGAGATTAAAAAAACTTCAAGCATTAGCTGCATCTTTCAATAGACCAGCAGAAATCAGCAGTAAAATTATGCAAGCTACCCTGAAGATATATATATATATATATATATATATATATATATATATAATATTTCCAGTCCTTATTTCTTTCATCTTTTCTCTCATCCCAGTTGTTCCTTCACATTGAACAAATACCCCATCACAGGGTCTATCATACCTTTCAGATCTTACTTAGTCTTTCAGGTTCTTAGACTGCACGATGATGTTTACATATGGGAGTCTCATTTATTTTACTTTAGAATATGGTTTCTAGTTGCATCCATTAATCTATAAAAGGCTCAAGTTTATCTTCTTTATAGTTGAGTAGAACTCCACTGTGTTAAAATACCACACCTTTCTTATCCATTCCTTAGGTGATGGGTATTTGGGTTGTTTCCAAGATTTAGCTAAGACAGATCATGCTGCTATAAACATATGTGCAAATATATTGTTGTGGTATGATGTTTTGTATTCCTTTAGAAAATATCCAGGAAAGGAATAGATGGTTTTAATGGGACTTCTCATTCTTGTTTTTGAAGAATCTCCACACTAATATGCATAGTGGTTGTATTACTCAACACTCCCTCCAACAGTGGAGAAGGGTTCCTTTTTCCCTACATACTTGCCAGCATTTGTTATTGGTTGACATTTTGATGATAGCCATTCTTTGTGGGATAAGACGGAATCTCAGTGTTGCTTTAATTTGCATTTCTTGAGTGACCACTACTGTGGAAAAAAATTGTTTATATATTCTAGATAGAAGACCTTTGTCGGAGGGACAGTCAACTAAATTTTTCCCAATTCCTGCGTTTTCTTTTCACGCTGTTGGTGATACGTCTTCTTGTCCAGAAGCATTTCTGAAAGATGAGAACCCAGGTGTTGATTCTTTGAAGTATGTCCCTTTCACTTTGGTTTTTACTCGTGGAGTCTCTACCTAACCCCATGTCTTCAGGATTTTATCTACTTTCTCCTCCATCATATTTATCACTTTTTTAATATTTAAACATTTGATCCATTCTGACTTAAGTGCATGGTGATAGACATGGGTCTAATTTTAGTCTTCAGCATGTGGAGAGCCAGTTTTTCCAGTGCCATTTATTACAGAAGCTATCTTTTTTCAATGAACGTGTTTGGCCCCTTTGTCAGAGATAAGGTGGGTGATTGTGTATTTTGTGCGTCTGCATCTTCTAGTCTATTGCCTTGGTCCGCAGGTCCCTTTCTTTGCCCCTACCATGCTAATTGTATCACTGTAATTTCATAGTACAATTCCAATTCATGGATTATAATGCCTCCCACCTTGACTTTGTTATCCAGGATTACTTTTACTACTGTTGGTCTTTTCCGATTCCTAATGAACTTTAGGAATGTTTTCTCTACATCTGTGAGGTATGTTGATGGTATTTTGATAGGGATTTCATTAAATTTGTATAATTTTGGGAATATGGCCATTTTCACAATGTTGGTTCTTCCTATCCAGAATCAAGGAATATCTTTCCACTTTTGCAAATCTTCATTCTCATTTATCAGAGTACTGTAAATTTCACCACATATTTCTTTTACTTCTTTTGATTCCTATGTATTTCTTTTTTGTGTGTGGATGATATTGTGATGAGTGTCCTTTCCTTAATTTCTCTCTCTGTGTGTTTGTTGTTTCTGTATAGAATGCTTTTGATTTTTGAGTGTTACTTACTTTGGTCATTGAGCCCACAAATCTTTTGGTGCAGCTTTTGGTGTTTTCCATATAGAGTAACGTGTCATCTCCAAATGATGAGAACGTTACTTCCTCCTTTTCTATCCTTATTCTTTTTGTTTCTGTCTCTCTTGTATATTGCTCTGGCCACTATTTACAGAAGCATATTGAATAATGGTGGTGACAGTGGACATCCTTGTCTTGTTCCTATTTATTTATTTATTTATTTATTTATTTATTTATATTTTGCAGTACCAGGAATTGAACTCAGGACTTTGTGCTTGTTGTTCCTGATTTTATTTTATTTTTTTTTTGTTCCTGATTTTAAAGTGAATAATTTCCATTTTTTCAATTTAGTATGACATTAGCTATTTGTTTTTCATAAACAATTTTTATCAGGCTGTGGTAAAGGCCACCTGTTTTGATTTTCTGTAAGTTTTTTATTAGGAGTATTAGACTTTGTAAAAAGCTTTCTCTGCATAAATTGATATGATTATGTGATTTTTGTCTTTGGTTCTGTTTTTGTGTATTACATTTTTTGATTTGCACATATTGAACCATCCCTGTGCTGCAGGATGAATCCTACCTGTCTATGATGTAAAATATTCATGATTTTCTCCATTCTGTTTGCTAGTATTACATTGAGGATTTTTGTATCTATATTAATTAAGAATATTAGCTTGCGATTCTCTTTTTTTGTTGGGTTTTTCTCTAGTTTCGGTGTCTGAATAATGCTTATGCCAAAAAATGAGTTTGGGAAAATTACTTCCCTATCTATGTCATTGAAGAGGTTGAAAATTTGGCATTAAATGTTCTGTAAATGTTTTGTACAATTCAACTGTGAATCCATCAAAAGCTGGGCTTTTCTTTGTTTCTTTTTTTTAATTTTATTTTGAAGAGTAAAAACAAGAGCTAAAATAAGTAGCAGAAACAAAGACAGTAACAGGACAACATACAGCAATACATATATTACTAATTTTCAAAACAAGAATAGCTAATCAACAATGGTTATATTATCTATTTTCATCATCAAATCTGTTTCTCATTAACAGAAATAGTTATGCAAGATTGGACAATAATTGATAATTAATACTTTCTTTCAGGAAAGCTTAATTTTTTCTTGTCTTTCTAAATTTTTAAAAAAGTTTATTTTACAGATTATAATAATTGATAAGACATTAGAAATGGTACACATTTAATATGACAGTTATTCAATCATGGATTTGTATTGTGCATTACTGTCCCTGATGTAGTTGCTTAGATCACAGATATCAGCACACAGAGAAGGTTAAAGTAAAAATTCTAAACATTAAATGATTTGTTGAAAAAAACTTATGGAAATCATTGGTACAATCATCTCAGCCATCCTATATATGTACTTGCATATTTTCCCCTGTTTTGCCCCCTCTTCTCTCCTTTCTCTCAACTTTATCTTTTAATCCTTAAATTCAGTTTCTTTTCATTTTACTGTATCTATTATACCTTTCAGGTTTTGCCTATCCTTTTGGGTTCCTCCACTAGGGAGACAATATGATTTTTTATTACATTTTTAATTTCATTGACTGATATTGAGTTATTCAGAATTTTATGTGTTCTTGAGTCAGCTTTGGTAATTCATGTATATCTAGGAATCTGTCCAATTTTTCTGTTTTCCATACTGTGGGAGTAAAAATGTTCAAAATATGCATTGCTGAATTTCTGAATTCCCAGAGGGGCCATAGTGATTTTATTCCTTATTATATAAATTTAATTTTCTTTCTTTCTTTCTTTCTTTCTTTCTTTCTTTCTTTCTTTCTTTCTTTCTTTCTTTCTCTTCCTTCCTTCCTTCCTTCCTTCCTTCCTTCCTTCCTTCCTTCTTCCTCTCAAGTTTGGCTAGGGGTTTATCAATTTTGAGTCTTCCTTCCAAAATCCAACTCTTCAGTTCTCTAAATGTTTTCATTGCTTTCTCTTCACCTCCATTGCATTAACCTCTTCTCTGACCTTTATAATTTCCTGCCTTCTTTAGGCCTATAGCTGGACTCGCTCTTCTTTTCCTAGGAGTTTTAGGTGCAGCATAAGACTTTTTATTTGAGCTCCTTCTGTTTTCCTGATGTAAGAATTTACCACCATAAATTTCCCTCTTAAAACAAATTTCATTACTTCCCACAGGTTCCAGAAAATTGTATGTGCATTTTGGTTTGATTGTAAATATTGAACAATATTTACAATACTGAATATTGTACAGTTCAGCTCTAGTTGTACAATTACAATATTTAATTTATTGCTTAATTTCATCTGTGATCCCTTGATTGCTCAGGAGGGTGTTATTTAACTTCTATGTGTTCATGGAGTTTCATTGTTTCTTTTGTCAATAATTTCCAGTTTCATTGCACTGTCACCTAATGTGGTATAATTTGGGTTAATTTCAATTCCTTTGCACTTTTCCAAGCATGTTCTATGTGCTAGTATAAGGTTCATATTGGAGAATGTCCCGTGTACAGCTGAGAAGAATGTTTATTCTGATGTTTCTTGGAGAAACACTCCGTAAATATCTACTAAGTCCATGCCTTCACCAGTTTTGTTTGTCTCTCATGACAATGGGGTGTTCGAGTTCTCCCTAGCAATTATGTTATTGCACATTTGATTTTCATGTTGGTTAAAATTTATATAATTGTGTGTTCCTACATTTGGTGCAAATATTTATAATTGTTATCTTGTCCTCTTGTATTTTTCCACTAACAAGTAATTAGAGAATTTCTTTATCCTTTTTGACTTTTTTGGTTTGAATATGACATCGTCAGCCACCAGAAAAATTACCCCTGCTTTTTGTGGGGTTCCTGTCTCAAGAAATATTATTTTCCATCATTTGACTTTCATTCTATCAATTTCCTTTTTAGTTAAACAGGTTTCTTCTATATAGTATATTGTATTTGCTTCT
>NW_004524960.1:348480-362923 GCF_000260255.1 Octodon degus
CTTAGCTCACCTGCGAGTGCCATGATCTCAGGCACCCACCTGTGGTTCCGGGTGCTTTGGCATCACTGCTTGCTCCCGGATGTTTCTGTGCTTTCTCAGACCATTGCTCGATGATTACACATTTCTTGTTAAAGAGAGAAAAGGAAGAAAGGGTTTAAGATCTTTACTTCAGCATGTAAGTAGATAATGTGCTCATGTTCCTGAGATGTTTCTAGATCATGTTTGTTCAGTGAACAGTTTCCATCTAGAAATAAAAGGAAAAGTTCTGAAGTCAATTAATGTAGCAAAGCAGTGGAAGGAGGGGAAGTGTTAAAGATTCCAACTCCGTTCTTAGCTTGTTACGTTGACATATTTCCAAGTAATATCCAATTTTCACTTCTGTGAGTAGGACAAATTAACAGTCATTTTCCATGCAGCAAAGGTAATTTTAGATACTAGTTGATGATTTGTTTGCAAATCTTCAAGCTGAAGATTGAGATTTTAAAATCCTCAGCACTTGTCTGACATCAGTGTACAGGTTCGACCTTAATTATTCAAAATCCGAACCAGGGATATTTGCATAAAAGAACCAGATAGAAAGAAAGCACTGACAAGAAAAGGGGGAAAATAAAATTTTCCTCACAATTGAAAGGAAAGCAAAGGTATGTCCATAAAAGCTTTCCAAATATCATAAAAATGGCTATATATTGTACAATGTAATAGATAGCTTAGCTGAAAATCTTTATTTATCCTCAAATATATTTTTGCTCTTAACTTTTGTGTTTGCTAGTATTCTCAGGGAAACAAAATAAAACATTATAATATTTCAAAGGGGATTTCTTATGTAAGCTTACAAGACCAAAGGTGCAAGAGTCCACACGTCCTTGAGCACATGGCTCTGAGAAGTTGAAGCTTGGGAACAGGAAAAGTCAGGCATACAGCACGCGTCTGGGCCAGTGCTCCGCAGGCACTAAGAAGAGTTTCGGGTATGAGTTTACAATGTGAGGCTGGAGAAGCGAGAGCCCACACAGGCCACAAGCGCAAAGTCATGCACCTGTGGAAATAAATGTAGCTCTTCAAGTTCACACCACCTTCTTCCTTTTCTGCTTTACTCCAGCTTTGCTAGAAGTCTGTAGCACAGCTATCCAAAATCAGGGTGATTTTTAAGACTTCACGAATAAAATTTTAGTTATCCCAGTTATAAAATGTGTTTGTCCATTTTGTAGTATTATCTTGAAGCACTGGAGACAGGATTATTTATTTTATTTTTTTCAAATGAAAATAAATATTTATTTTTACTTCCAATATTTTTGCATAGTAAAATATTTAAACTTACCTGAATTTCAAATGACAATAGCAAAGACTGAATTTTAAAATATTTTTATTATTTTTTATTTATTTATTTTTTACAGCATTTTTTATTGAGAAATACATATGAACGAGACAGTTTCAAAGCTGATTAATAGGACATTTTCAATAATCTATACATTGTATGTTGTTATCTTCTTAGTGATTATCCATAGTACAAGAAGCAGACAGGATATCCTCTCCAAACACTATTAGTACACCTCTTTCTACTCATTGAATTAAGTGAAAGTATCTGTATATCTATCCTATTTTGTATATATAAATACAAAATGATCTTTAATTTTCTTTTTTGTCCTGTCAGAGGTGGATATTCTATTGGCATCTACATACTATAGGTGTTTGAATTCAGCTAAACAATCCAACATTGTCTAGCAGTCTATAATATTAGTGGTTATCCTCAGAAGTTATTGACTTGATCCTTTCACAGCTTATCATATTAATATGGCTTTACTTTATATACCTCATTTACTTTTCTGCTGGATGGTTAAGACCAAGATAAAGCAAGACATATATAACAAGAAATGTAACTTTTGTATCTGATAAGGTCAGTCAAGTACCCTCAGGATTTATCCTGTAGCCCTATACCGCACTTTGTAGATCCATTGTCAATGTCTGCCATGAGGATGAGTCACGGCCATTGCTTGACCAATTTGCTCTCTGTGAAAGCTGAGAGAATGTTTTCTCTCCATGTGACTCTCTCCAGGCACACTATACATCATCAATCACATTCCTCTGTGGCTCCATAATCTTCTTGATCAGAAAACTTGGCACACAACTGAGTTACCTGTTGTTACAGTACTGGTTCTCCTATGTCCTGAGTCTTCACTGACCTTGAAAGGCTAGGATCAAAATGTTGGCTGATTTTGCAACCCTTCTTTTTCTCCAATTTTTATCTGCTAACTTAGGTTGTTAACCCTCCAGAAGAGAAGCTAATTATTAACCTGCAATATATGCAGTTTGGTTTACCCTGTCTTTCTAAATATCAAACATCTTTGGCATATCATGGAACAGGTATTTTCCATCAAATATTGATACGTTGAGCTTTAAGTCCTTACAGAATATGAAGGAAAAATAATTTTATAAAAGAAGAAATAAGATTTACATATTCAGGATTATTTAGAAATAACACAAATTCATCACATTAGAGTCTGGGAAATCCAAATTCAAGGTGCTCACATATTTAGTGTCTGGGGAGCGTTTTCCTTAGCTTTCAAGGAGCTTCCGTGAAGCAGCACCCTTGAGAGTCAAGGAAGGCTATCTCTTCACATGGCAGAAGGGCACAGTTACAAAAGAGTGGATTCTTGCTGGTAAGCTCTTTTACAGGGTGCATAATCCCATGACTCAATCACCCCCCAAAGGCCACAGCTCTCAATACTGTGGCACAGGTGATTCAATTTCAAGAAAAAACTTAAAGGAGACAAAAATATAAATATAAAATATTTATCGATCTGTATGGTTAAATATTTAAACAGATAATGTTATTGTCCTTGCCTTTATCAAATAGCTAAAACTTATGAGTGACTTAAGGTACAAAGGTCATGTGTAGCATAAATCATTAAACTCAGAATAAACTAGATATTTACATATAACGGAGTTAATTTCCTCATATCAGCCAACAGCCAGGATTCCTAAAATACTTTATAAGTAAATTTTATAATCCTACAGTTTTTGATGACCAATGTCATCTTTTAGGAGCCCCATGGTTTAGTTTGAGTCTACAGTTATTAGTTCTCTCAAAGCAAAAACTTCACCAGCAGAATTAAGCAGGCAAATATTACTTTATTAAAAGATATTTCAATAGAGAAGAAAGGTGAAAACTAAAATATAAACTTTGACACAAAAATTCAGAACTTTTCATCCCTGCAGAGAACTAGTATAAAAATAGTGGTCAATATTCAAGGAAAGCTGATGGATGGTGAGAATATTGAGTTCATTTTGACTTTATAAATGTTTTCTCTATAATTAGAACTTCTGCATTTGGAAGTGGGAGCTCGTCAATGCTCGCCTTCCATCTTTCTAAAGAAGCAGGGTTTAGGTGAGAGAGCTACTGCCCTTGGTGACTATGTTCCATAAGAGTGGCTCTCATGACCTTGAGTGATATATTCATCGTACAAGGTGGTAAAGAGTAGAAAGCAAAGAGGAGCTTCAGCAACTCAGGCAGCTAGCTAGAGTTTCTCTCTCTCTCTCTCTCTCTCTCTCTCTCTCTCTCTCTCTCTCCTACTGTAATGCAAATTATGTGCCCCAAACCAGGTACAGCATCCACACCCACAATAATCAATCACAAACTCCAGAAGCTGCCCCACAACAGCATGAGCTCTTGGGGGAACACCTATACACAAACCATAACAAGGGAAGACATTGTACAATGAATAGAGAAAGCATTTGTAAGTTTTCCCAATTAATGGTCTATGAAATGAGAGAGCTAAAGCCTTAATTTGAGAATTTGCCTATCTAAACTCTAACCAAGCAGCAAGGAACTTGAGGATCCTCTACGACAATCCATCGGCAGCTGCTGACACAGTTAAGGGATTCTGTCCTTGAAACATTACCTTCATCTGACTTCAGAGATGTCTCCCCTAGTTCATCTTTTTCTGTCACAATGGAGGGTGACCCAGTTTCACTCTTGCTGGACCAAAGTCTCCATTTGCACAACAGTTTTCTCAGGCTATGAGATAAAATAATACAGACTGTGTAGCTGAAATAGCAGAGACATACTTCCCCAACTCTGGAGAGAGAAAGCCTAAGATGAAGACATCAGTGTGTCTGGTGTGAACTGATTTCTCTCTCTCTTTGTCACGTAGATGTTCGACTTCCTGTTGTGGCTTCTATGAGCAGAGTTTTCTAGCATCTCTTCTTATGAGAATACCCATTTCACTGAATCAAGGCTCCACCCTGATGAAACCTCCTACTTTTTATTTTCTCTTTAACATAATATCACCAAATATACTCATCTTAGGTATCAGGGCTTCCAAAGTAAGAATTGGGGTTACAATGAGAACCCTCAGGCCCTAACACACACTGACCTCAAAAAGCAGTGCCATGAGCTCAGTTCTCTGGCCTTCTCTAGTAGGATTCATTCCCTCCGTCATTGCATGATTTCTCCTATGTTCAAGTAAATTTTTCATTAAAAATACTCAAATTTATACTCTAGACCTTGAATGTTTCCTCTACTACACAAATCCTATAGATAAATTCCCACTGTATGTACCACTTCAGTTCAATATTTGATAGGCATCAAAAGCATAATAAATAATGTAAATTCCTAATTTTCTTTCAAAGTATGCCTTCCCAGTTTTCATGTCAGGAAGTAGTAACTATATCAGGCAGTTGCTCATCCCAAAGAATTTCCTTTACATTTTCATATTTCTTATTCTTTCATTCCTCGAATCTAGTTTATCAGCCAATCTCAAGTGTATCTTGAATCTTGCCTGAAGGCAAAGGAAAAAGAGTGTGACTTTGAACTATATTTTAGACCTAAGTGGCTCCTTGTATTAGTCAGAGTTTTACTAGAGGAGCACATATAACACAAGCATCAGATATAACACAAGATGTACAAATGTATAAGAAATTACAAGATTGGCTTATGACCGTCAGCCACAGAGTTGGCTGAGGAAAACTGCAGAGGGCTTCTGCACACCTGAGGTCAGAGAATTCTCTTCCAAGGTCTGAAGCTCACAGCAGTGTTCTGTGTAAGTCTCTATCATTTGTCCAATGGGACTGTGATGGAAGCTGAAGGATCCAAGCCAGAGGCCAAAGAGTCTGCAATGGAAGCCAGGAGATAAAGTTCAAACTGGCTGGAAGACTGAAGTTCCTCCAAGCAAGTTGATGCCTACTCCGTCATCAACCACTTTATAGGCCCTTTTAGTGCTGAGTCACTGTGGGGCAGGCCCTCCAGCCCTAAGGCAGGCCCCTTCTTGCCCTAGGGTGGGCCCTCCCTGCCTGTGGGGTGGAGGCCCCCATGGCCCAAGGTATGCAACAGGAGATCCAGCCAAGTGGGCATAATGTATGGACCACTACACTCCCAAAATATCATCTCTTAAAGCCATGATAGCCACCCTGTGGCAATATGGAGAAGGGACAGAACTTTTAAAAAGTGAGGCTTGCTCTGAGAAAATCAGATCACTGAGTGCACCCTGAAAGAATATATTAGAACCTCACTCCATCCTCCCTCTTTCTTTGGTTCCCATAATTTAACAGGCTTCCCAAACTACGCAGTCCTCCCAAGATTTGTTGTGCTGTCACAAGGCTGCAGCACCAAGGCCAACTCACTATGGCCTAAAACCATGAAACAAAAGAAACTCTTCTGTCATTTAAGTTGATCCTCTCATCTCTTTTGTCACAGCGACATAAAACTAACACAAGCTGATTCTGTTTATACTGACGTGGCTTCTGATAATTGTCTGAAATATTATATTTGCTTTTATGAGAAATGAATATTAAAAGTGCCTACTGGACGGGGGCATAAGCACCTGCCTAGCAAGTGGAAGATCTCAAGTTCAATCCCGGATACTGAAAAAAGACCAAAAACCAAAAAGTGTGTACTTCACAGATGATGTACAGTACATACCATGCATGACATATAGCAATTGCTTTAAAAATAGAAAGCATAATTATCATTTCTATTTAAAAGTTTTTCCAGTTGAGAAATAATATCAAGTTCACCCACTGTGTAATAGTTTTGTCCTTTTCCTTTGTATTTTCTACAGGAATCCTTGACGAGCAGTAAAGGTACAGCCAAACCTGAAATGGTGGAAAATAAATTGTGCTTATTTTACAATACATACTCTCATCACTGATGTTCCTGAAGCTGATGGATGGTTTATTCTAGCTCAGATAAGGCAACAGCCAAACTTAAACATATATGCCGCAGTAGACCTCGATCATGTCTATGACTCTGGACCCTTTCTGCTGAAGATGGAGAAATATTTCTGGGTAAAATGGTATGTTGAGTCATCAAAGGATGACTTGCATGAACCACATGATAGTCAACAAAGCAAGAACCCATTGTTACAAAGTGCTCTATGTTTTTCAGCAAAAGGCAGGGCTTCCTCCACTTGATTTAACTCTACAAAAGAGCTTTCTTCATCTGTGAGAAAGGGAGAAAATCTCTAATAAGACAGATTTTCCACACAGCTATGGGAATAACCTCTGAATTTCAGATCACATGCTGAGCTTGTGTTGGAAGCCACCACCGGAAATGGGTATTTCATGCTGGAAACATTCTTCTAACCCATGTGAGTTCAAATTCAGTTATGAGTCTCACCAGATTCCTAAATTTCCCAAGGAAAGGGATTCTGGGAGGAAAATTTTGCACATGTTTTTTTCATTATTCCTGAGCAAGAGATCTTAAGAATGTGGTAAACATAAAATTAAGGTATCTAATATTTCCTGAGCTAATTGTTCTACATAATATTCTGATTATTTCATAATTACTCTATAGCATCCTGTAGCCCTTGTAATTATGAATTTTAATAATAGCTCCACCTTGACCTGTGTAAAACAAGCTAGAGGCTGACACAATTGGGTTAAATTAGCTCTTCTGGGTGGCTCACTAGGGGAAGCTTTCATTTTGACAATAATTAGTTAAGCCAGGCAGACAAGGTTTGTGAAAGGTCTGCAGAATCATCTTTGAAACATCTCTTTTTTCTCCCTGTTTTTCTGCTTCTGATTTCTGTGCCTTGAATTCCACTATTTTTCTCTTGGAAATTATATTGAAACCTTCTAATCCTAGATACATGAATAAGTTGGCATCAATCCATTTGGATGGTGTCCTAAAGATTTAAAAATTCTACCTATCAAATGACTTGGAATGTGAAGAAGTACGGCCCCTATTCAAGTTCTTGCTGATACTGGTAACTGTTAGGAAAACAAACCAATCCCATGATTGATTTTGGATATATTTTTTCAAGCTCAAGGATGTAACATTTACTTTTGCTATCATTTAATAAAGATTGCCTAAAGACCCTACACCAAAGGATTCTACCTGTTACCATTATGTAAAGAACTGTGCTCATTAGGACTATCCTGCTTGTAAAAGGCACTCTTTGTATTAGTATTTTGATTGGTTAACACTATTTTGTTCATAAGAACCTACACTTTATTAAGCTAAAAAAGTAGATTAGTTCATATGCTTCTGATGAAAACTACATTAAATGTTATTTTAAAAACTGAAAGTAGAATTCAGTACTATTAGGATCTTCTCTTTTCTTCTGTTTCATACTGTTTTTAGAATTAATTCTGAATCCTCAGTGTCTTCTTTAGGAAGTAATGTGAATAACTGACACAGCCCCTTGTGGTAGGACTCTGTTGGTGTTGTCTCAGTGTACCCCAGAAAGAAACAGCAGCAGTAATGAAGGAAAGATAAATGAAAAGCAAAAGCTGAGTTGGGTTGTGACCCCTTGTCTCCTCTTCCCCAACAGTAGGGGGAAGATACCTTTGCAAAATTAGTATCACGTGTCACATTGCCTTTCTCAGAACCAAGGTAGCTTGACTCCTTTAGGTCCTGAGGCCAATCCTCTTCATTCTTTTGACCAGTTTCTAGCTCCAGCAGCTCCCAACACTCTTTCACAATAAACTACATATATATATGAGATACTGTTTATTGCAAGTAGGATCACAGTTTCCAAGTGGACTAATGGAGAGTTTTCAGGTGTGGTTATCATTCAATGTTAAAACCATGTAGAAGACAGGACAGAAGCATTCATTTTCCAAAAAAGACATTGACTAAATTTTCTATTGCTTCCCACATGACTTTTCAGATTCAAATGCACAAAAAATGATGGCATTTGTAGCAGTCTTTCCATGAGCAATTTTAATTTTGAATATGAATTATTCTCATCCACTCAAAGAATAAGTCTTTGAGGTAGATTATATAGTTACCACCATTTCACAGATGAGGAATCTGACTTTTACCAAGGTACAATACATTATTTATGACTCTGCAGACATGGGACAGCAATATTTCTATGATAACCCAAATTTCTCTGACACTTCAGCACCGTGATGGAAACACCATGTGACACATCTTGAGGACTGAGAGTTCAGGCTCAGAACTCATTTCTTAGCTCCAATTTCATTCTCACCAGCAGAATTCCAGGCACTAAGGCCTAGTCCCACTTTTACACATTTGCCTAATTTTCCAGCTTCCATGGCTCCCAACATACCTCTTATTTTTGTTTTGTTGTATGGGTGATGAGTGTTCCATTGCAGCTGGAGAAGCTGAGTTTGGAGAACTCTTTAGAAGACCTTTTCATACTGGATGCCAGTCCAAAAATTTTGGTACTTGAATTTAGCAGTATAACCCTATATAGTCCAGTAATCCATAACAGTAGTGAGCTATCAGTACAGTTGAAAATTGTCAGAAGTTGTTAGTGACTTGAGCCTTTACTGGTTAGCATATTAATATGGCATTACTTTTCACATCTCGTGGTTACACTTTTCTGCTGGATGGTTAAGACCAAATTAAAGCAAGACCTGTATAAATACAAATTTAACTTTTGCTATCTGTCAAGGTCAGTTAATTTCCCCAGGATTTACCTGGGAACCATGTATAGCACCTCTTAGATCATCTGTCAGTGTCAGCCATCTGGATGAGTCACAGCCACTGCTTGGCCAGTTTGCTTTCTGTGAAAGCCTGAGAGATTTTTGCTCTCTAGGTGACCCTCCTTAGGCAAACTGTACATTGTCAATAACTTTCTTCTTTTGTCCTAGTTTCTCCTTGATGAGAAAATCAGGAACTCAACTGAGTTACAGGATGGCACAGCAGAGGTTCATTTATGTACTGAATGCTCATTGATCTCAGAGGGCTAGGGCCAAAATATTGGCTAGCCTCTTATCCCATCTATCTCTCTAATATTTGGTTTCCAACCTTTAGTTATTAAGCATCCAGAAGAGAAACTTAATGATATTACCTGGTAAAGAAGGCAGTAAGCTTAACATTACAATCTATCTGAATGTCAAACACGTTTGATATAAATATATATTTATATCAAATAAATATCCTTGGCCAAATTAAATGATAGTAACAACTCTTAATTAAGATCAGCAAGGCTCCAATTAACATGCTGAGAACTGTGGAGCCATGACTTCATGGGGGCACCCAAACCTGATGTCAGTAAATGAACTAATATACAAGCATGGTTATAAAAAAAATCAATAAGAATCAATTTGCCTTGACAGATAATTCATTGATTGCTTGATCTCTTGGTAAATATGGCATCATCTGCATGGAGAATCTGATTCATGAAATTTACACTGTTGGAACTGTTTTTTTCCATCAACCAAGGATATTCTAATAAACATGTGATGGGAAGGGGAAAGCACCCCCCTTATTTGATGGAGCTGAAGCAGGCCCAGTGGAAGGTTCTCCGAATCAGTCAGCCTTTCACATCAGTTTTAGGTCTTCCTTTAGTTTTCTAGTGGTACCCTTGTCCACATTTTGTACACAGACTGGAAGGTTTTATTGAAGAGACCAACAATGGCTGTGCTGCCAAATTAAGGAATGCCTCGTCCTTCCAAGGAAGTTCCCTCCTGGCCCTAGTGGGCTATCTTAGTTTGCTCATATATTTTCAAGGCAAAGGTTAGTTGTTGGTTTGTGCTAGTAAAAGCACCCAGCACAATTAGCATATCTTTCATCATGGCCATGTTGGCATTTCAAACAATCTAGTCCATGCAATCTTCTTTTCCACAATAAATAATCTCCGGGATTCAAGCATGCTTCAGCTATTACTTTCTTATCATTTTGGGCCACAATCTGTTGTCCTAGCATTTCTACTAAACTCAAGGTAAAAGGAGCAGAAGGGCCATGAGTAGCCACTATGTGTTTTAATTTTTTAGGGTTTTAAGAAGTGCAGCTTTATGAAGATATACAATTTGTCCAGATTAAACAGGGTACATAGATTGAAAACCCTCCGTGGACTCACCAGTCTATCTGGTTTCTTTTATTGCCCATTACAAGGAAAATAAAGAAAATGTCTCCACTTAAGTAAAGGCATAAATTCCACTCTACGACTCATCTTTGAGCTGCCACAGCAGAGATTGTGGCTGGTGGCTCTGTAAAAACCATTCAGTGCTGAGAAACATAATTTTGGGGAAAAGAATTCTCTGGTCAGGATGGATCCCTTTTGTCCCCCATTGCCCCCACCTTATTGGATAGAGCAAGACTAGAGGGTTTAGGCTGAAGCAGGACACCTGGTACAAGATAAGAGTAGGCCACAGGATCACTTCCAAAGAGTGTGCATAAGGGAGGGAAGTGAATTGGTGAGAGCCAGTACTCAGCACAGGCCTGAACTGATACTGATACATTAGATGTAAAACTTGGGGATTGAGGCTTATGAAAGCCAGAAACGGGATAAATGATAAACATGGGTGATGAATGGATTCACATGACTAGTGATCAGCATCTAATATATATTCATATAAAATCATCATGTTACCTAGAACATTTACACATTTTAGTAAATTAAATATATTAATACATAATGAATAAAATACATATTTTAAGTCACTCCAACAAATAAAATAAAACACAACCTCCTAATGGTCATCATATGAGTAAGTACAATCTCATATACCACAATGGTAATTTAAGTGTTATATGCACAAGAAGTGTGTCCATCCTAAAACTTCCCAAATCAGATAGCTTTTCAGCAGTGTAACAAAGAGATAGAAAAGGTGAAAGAGCCTTTATTGACTCCAAAGACATGGAGAGAATGAAGGGCAGGTGGAGAAATCCTCTGACCTGAGACAAAGCAGGCTGAGACTTTTATGGGCTTTTGCTAAGGGTAGAGTTTGAGAAGCAGGTTCAATTACTTGTAAAGAACTGATTGGACTCTCTCCTGTGTGTGGGAAAGGAGGGAGGAAACTGTTCCCAGGGCTGGAGTGGGGAAGAAGGAGGAGCTGGCTTCTGGGAAGATAAAGTACTTCAGGGCTTCAGCCATGTTAGCTGACTGCCATAATCACTTAGCAGTTTATACTAGGGTCAGAACCTATCATAACCAAAATTTAAACTCCATCGTTTTGTTTTCATATTTTCTAAATATCATTTCAAAAGTGGGAATTTTTTGTATCAGTCTTTGTCTTTTATGGGTGTGTAACAGGACTTCACAGATAACTTTGTCTGGAAATTTAGCAGATAGTTTTCTAAAACCATAATGTATTTAGCAAGAAGCTACTATAAATACTATACTATCTTAGAAGACAACCCAGTCATTCCAGGAGTTCTAGATCAAAAATAAATTGAAATAAAATTGGATTGAAATAAATATTCCCTGCATGCCATCTAACATGATGACTATCAAGCACATGTGTCCACTGAGTTTCTAAAAAGGCTTTATGTGATTAAGTAATAAAATTTCCAGTACTGTTTAATTTTCTCTATTTTTTCCCTTACTGGGGATCACACTTGGGACATTATAACTGCTAAGGCAAGCACATGTTCCACTGAGTTATCTCTCTGCTTAACCTTGTTCTAAGTAGCTACTACAGTTAACACAGTTTTAGACAAAATAATTTTAAAAAACCTTCTCTAGTTCATTATATCTTTTCTATCCAAAACATGTCTCATGTATTATAAAATTTTCCTCAATTTCTATTTTCCTATGTTAATCCATCTTCTATATAATCATCAGCATATTCTTTTCTATTTTGATTCAACCAATGCTAATTTGGAGCCTAATTTAGATGTGCCAGGCTACGTGGGATCAGACACGTAGAAAGCGATACACAATGGTCATGTAGTCATTGATAGTCTTTGGCTAAAAATCTAATGGCCTAAGAAGACAAGATGTGCAACGTTTAATTAAGTTTTCTCTCACCCTGAGATCTGTGGTTCGCTGTTACCATTCTCACGTAACCAAAGCCCTGAACAGAGCAATCAGCAATGTCTTCAATGTAGTTCTTTTAAATTTTCCTATCTCAGTGTGTCAGTAATTTATAAGTAATTTCTGAAATGTTCCTGCCTCCGTCAATATTATGACACTTTATACACAGAAATTGTGTTTATATTCTGTTTTCTTTTTCAAGGCTCTTATTAAATGTCACCATTTCTAGGAAAAAAATATCTTATTTAAAATAAATTGACATTGATGAGGGTGTTAATTCAAGATGCAAATATGTGTACAAGCTGCATGTTGCTTTGAGATTGATGCAAAATCTTCAGAATATGGTTTTAAATGTAAATGATTTTTAAAAATCAGATTGGGAAGGTCAAAAATGATAGTCAACTATTACAGTTATTTACCTTTACAACAGAGAGCTGTGTGTGTGTTTTTTTTAAGACCAATATTCTAAGTTGATTTGCCGTCATATATGTTAAAGTATTGATGCAGGCAGCTAAATTGGATAGATAGGAATATTATAGGCGGGCCGACAGGGCCAGGCCCTCAAGGAGACGACGCGGAAAGCAAGATAAGTTGCACTGTGAGAGACACAGATGCTGCTGCTGTGAGCAAGAGCCAAAGACCGAAGATCAAACACATGCTTTCCTCCCCAAAGGCAAGCACCAGAAATTGATCATCACCTTGAGGAAGCCGGAAAGTGTCACTAATCTAACCATTACCAGCTACTGCACAGACTCCTGTTCTACACTTGTGCCCACTTGCTATGTGACTCGCTTCCCTATTCCGTCCTCGATTTCACCTGAGCAATGATGCTTGTAATCTCATTGGTTGACCTTAGTTTTGTCCCACGTCATGCCCACCTAAGCGAGTCACCATGTCTCCACCTTAGACTCACCTCACCACATGGTTTTACTCTATAAAAGTCCCTGGAAAAGACAGCTTCCTGGGGACAACCTGCTCACTCCCCCCTCTTCTGTCCCTCTCTGTCACACAGAAGCATTTCTTCTCCAATAAATATTATTCTCTTCACCTCTCTTTCTTCCTAAAAGTCTTTCTTTGATTTTAGAGAACACAAACTCATCCCAGGTACCTTCCAGGTTGGGAGTTTCATTCCCCTATATCATTATGAAATTGAAATGTTACAGTCAATAAATCTGATTGTACATGTCT
Source organism: Octodon degus (assembly GCF_000260255.1). Lineage (NCBI taxonomy): Eukaryota > Metazoa > Chordata > Mammalia > Rodentia > Octodontidae > Octodon > Octodon degus. The sequence continues at coordinate 361,836 of NW_004524960.1, forward strand.
TTTTTCTCCTCATTTAGAAAAGTCCAGACAAACTAAAACCACAAGGAAGAAAGCCAACACAGCCATACAGAGTCTGCACATGTGTTGTTTTGCAGATGTGGTATAATTTCCAACATTTCACACTCCTATTTGACATTTATGTTTCATGTCAAAGGCAGATACAGCTAACTGATCTTTGTTAAATCATTCACTTTGAGGTTTTTCATTAGTGGTAGCATATTACACAGTTGCTACAATCCCCTTATGCATGATGTTTTGTTATGCACATATTGTGTCTGGATTTAGCCTCACAAGTGTCCAGTGTACAGAGGACAACACACAGATATTTAGAAAATATGTTATGTATTCCAATGAAAAATTATAAATCACCATCTGTACTACTATTCCAGCCTGTTACTTGGTATGTCCTTCTTATACTTATCCTTTTTCTATTTTTTACTATAATACTCTCTCTATTGTACATATTTAAATATATGGACACTGCCATTTCAATAATATTAAAGGCCTAGAAAGGAAGAGTTACTGCTTACACTGTTTGATCAATTTTGCATGTCTGTATCTAGTAATCTGAGCGACTACTTTGAAGATAATACTATGCAACATCACAAACATTGTTAATTTCCTATCATCTTGTTTTGAAATTCTGTATCATTTTTACTGTATTTTTTCTTTAAAATAAATAAAAGCACAAGAGAAACAATAAAAGTCTCGTGAATCTTGTAGGTCTGCCCAGTTGCCTGGTGCACAGCACCAAGTGGAGCCACTGAAGTGGAGCTACCCTGCTGCACTTTGCTTGGGTCCTGCTCCGCTGAGTTGGAGATTCTGTGGCTGCTGCTTTGAACTACTAAATTCTAGAGCCATTTGTTCTGCTCCTGTACAACAACTGCAAAACTGTTATCATTTCTAAGGTATCAATAATTCTCTAATAGAGACCCAGTCCTATCCCAGGTCCAGTGAGTGTGTGGAGAGCTCCCTGCTACCCTGCTCCAGCGGGACCACTCCCAGCCCAGGCGCAGCGTGGGCTGGACCCTCTCCCAACCCCTCGGGCAGCCCCCCACCCCTCCCACCGAGTAGGAATTTCTGCCGAC
>NW_004524960.1:369802-373587 GCF_000260255.1 Octodon degus
TTTGTTCTAATGGTGTTTGTAAATAGGATCACAAGTCCGCATCTTGTACAGCAATTAAACACTAAGAAGAATATATGCAGTGTATTATTTGTTGAAATATAAAAAAGAGAAAAAAAATAATTCTCTAATATATTAAATGTCCAAGGTTCATAAAAAATAATAAAGATGATACATTTGTGCTCTATGTGAGTGCATTTCTCAGCTAAAATATGGAAAATTCTGTGCTTTTTATGTATTTAGTACAAGGTCTACAGGGCCCCACTACACAGATCACACGCATGGTGATCCTCCTGTTTTAGCCCCCCAAGCACTGGGATTACAGGTGCACATCACCATGCCTAGTCTCAATCACCATCTCAGTGAGCCCGGGCGTGTGGGGGAAGGGGTGCAGCATGCCGGGGATCAAAGCTCAGTCCCTGCATCTGCCAAAGCAGGTGCTTTAATCTGCTGAGCTATCGGGCCAAACCTTGGAAAATTCTTGAAGATGAGAACTACATAATAATTTTTGGTTCTAACCACATATTTGGCAAGAGAGGAACTTTTTACTGTGTCATAACACTGAAAGTTTCATTGTTATATTCAATCCCTGAATTAAGATAAGTAAAAGTGGTATTTATTATGTAAAATGTTCAGTAATATTTGTGGAGGAAATAACTTTAACAAAGTTCCTTAATCCATTTTTCTAGAAAAATCATGGTTGCTTTCTAAAATTCCTTTAAAATAAGTTTTTATCTATGAGTCTCAAGCCGTGGGGGCTCAGTCACTTATGAAAAGCTGGCCTAGCCCTGCAGCATGTCCTCAGGCAATTGTCTAAGGACACCTACTGTCTGAGACCTCTGCACACTTTCAACTTGGTCTCAGAATTTTCAGTAGCCATCATTTTTCCTTTAACTATTTGTTACCTTTCTGTTCATTTATTGTATGCTTTTCTTTTCTTCTTTGCTCTTCTATGCTCTTTTTTCTTTCCTTCAGTTTTGAGCATAGAAATATAATTATAAATCTAGGAATTTGATTTTATTAAACATTGAGTCATCTAAAGATCTGCTTCCCCTGATGATTTCTTCACAATTTAGCAGTTCTGTGTTCCTGGAAGGCAGTAACTACAGGACGGATGCTGTAATAGACACAAGGATTGCAAGGTATTTCATTTCTCCATTCCAAGCACACAACAGCATTTCTATTCCTGGCTCATTTATCCCCAGACAAGGCTACAGAACAACATTGTGGCAAAAGATTTGTGAAAGAGAAAAAAAAAATTCCATAACTTTAGGGCAGAGGATGCTGTTCCACAACTCACAAGTTCCTCGGCCTGCAGCACCTGGCCAAGGGCCAGCGCACCAGAGTCCCCTGTGGGACTGCAAGAAAGGTGACAGGAGAGCCTGCATGCAGCGAGTGAGTGGACCACAGAGCGGGTCTCGTAGGCTGACGAGGTTTGGGGCACTGTGCTGTGGCCTGGGCGAGGGATGTGGACAAGGTGAACAATGAAAAAGGTTGGTTTTCTTGACACATGGGCATTTCATTTTTCTTTTTGTATTTAGTACAGGGTGTACAGGGTGTCACTATACAGATCAGACTCAGTGATTCTGCTGTTTTCAGTCTCTTAAGAGCTGAGATTACAGGTGCGTGCCACCATGCCCCGTCTCGTGGGCATCTCTTAAAGAGAAATATGAAATATGATTATGTTTTAATCAATGCAAGAATGGTCTCACCAACAGGTTGGAGAAGTAAATAACTGTCCCTCTTGTTTCTGTCCCTGTCACTCCCAAGGATTCCTTCTTAGTGATCCCAGTTCTCTTCCCCACAGTCTCCAGTCTAAAAGGCTGCCAATCATATTGCATCTGGAAATGCATCTTATGTCATAGTTAGCATACAAATACAATTGACTTCACGCAAACTCATGCTTAGAATCATGGGATGCTGCTCCTGAGATGAAGGTGCACACTTAGGATAATTTTGTTTGCTGACACAGTCATCCAGAAAGAAAGGCAGTGAAGAGGCCCGAGGAGATGGCTCAGTGGAATAAGCGCTTCCCTGGCAAGCGCGAGGGCCTGAGTTCAATCCCTGGTTCCGCAAAAAAAAAAAAAAAAAAAAAAAGAAAAGAAAAGAAAGGCAGTGAAATCCCACAATAGTTTACTGTATCTTAAAACTTTAAAGTAATTTCTTATGTAAATACTACATTCTTTTCTCCATCGTCCTTATAGTAATAGGATTGTTTAGGAACAATATTTACTCTTGGTTGGTATGAATATCAATGAGAAACACTGAAAATGCCTAAATTATTTATATAACATACTTAAGCAATAATTATGAAAATATTTTAGCTGCATCAGTACAGAAACATCTATATTTATATAAATCAAGTAAAATCTATAAATTTTAAAGATGTGTATATTGATTCTTATCTTTCATTCATTACAGAGAATATATATATATATATATATATATATATGTTATTGTTATTATTCTATCTAAGATAAAAACCTTAATTCTTTCCTGAAATCATTTAGATTCCTTTGAATAGCTGATAATAAAATGAATCTAGCCAATATGCTGTGTTTAAATTTCTCTTTCTTTGTGAAGAGGAAGCATTACTTTCTTCTAAAGCCTTTTGAAATAAGTTCAGTTTTCACGTTGTGCATGGTTTTATCTTTGTTTTGTTTTGGGTTTTTTGTGGGGGGGAAGGGTCCACAGGGTGTTCAGGGTCTCGCTATTAGACCAGACTCTTAGTGATGCACCTGTTTGCAGCTCTCCCAAGAGCTGAGATTATAGGTGAGCACCACCGTGCCCAGTCTCAACTTCCACTTCAGTGCAAGCCGGGGATGGGGCCAGCACGGAAAGCCCAGGGATCGAACCCCAGACCCCTGCGCTTGCTTGCAGGTGCTTTAATCCACTGAACTATTTGGCCTGTCCTCTTTTTTATCCTAAAGAGACAAAAAGGCAGCAAAAATAATACAAAATTTCAAGACAGTAATATTTTAATATGTTTCATGTTTTTATCTTCAATGTAGATACTCAGACCATAAGACATAGGCTAGAAAATTGATAAAACAATGCAAACACAAACATTTCTTTACATTAATAGTACATACAGTGTAATTATCTTAGTTATCTCAAATATACATAGATATATTTTTTCTTTCCTTTTTTTCTCCTTGTTTTTCATTCTAGTTGTTCCTACCTTTTGAGTGCTTTCTTCCAATTTTACATTTATTGTACATTTTGGACCTCATTTAATCTTTCAGTTTCTTAAACTAATTAAACAATAAAATGGTTATACATGTGGGTCTGATTTATTTTACTTAATATATCTAGTCTAAAAGTGCATCTATTTACCTATAAAAGTCTCTTGATTATCCTTCTTGTAGCTGAGTAATACTCCATTCCATAAAAATACATCTTTTTTATCCATTCCTCAGTTGATGAGTATGTGGGTTATTTCCAAGATTTGGCCATGACAAATTGTGCTGCTGTAAACATGGGGGCACACACGTTGCTGTGACATGATGTTTTTAATTCTTCTAGCAAAGCGTACAGAACAAGACTAGCTGTGTCAAGTGGGAACGCTAATCCTACTTTTTTTGAGGCATCTCCCCACTGATTTCTACAGTGCTTGTACCAGTGCACACTCCCACCAGCAGTGCAGTGTTCTTTCCCCCCATCAGAACTTAACACGGGCTGATTTCCTGATCGTAACCATTCTTTAAGGAGTCAGATGGAACCTCAGTGTTGTTTAAGAAGACAATCGATTTTCATTTCCCAGAGGACCAATGATGTTGAATATATAT
>NW_004524960.1:373687-380506 GCF_000260255.1 Octodon degus
TTCTTTACCTGAGTAATGCGTTTTTATCTCAGGTGCCTATTTTGCACTGCACCTTTGAATCCAGGTAGTTTTCTCTGTTCTTATACGTTCTACATATAAGTGCTTTGTCTGCGGGATGAGGGACAGTTGACTAAAATATCTTCCCGCTATGCATTTTCTTCATATTTGGTCAGTGATTTCTTTTGATGTGAGAAAAATGCTCTAAAATGATGATATCCCAATTGTCGATTCTTTGAAGCTCTTTCCAAGCAGGATTTTTTTGTGAACAGCCAAAGGAGAATTTACCACCTGTATAAGAGAGTAGGTCTTTTCAGGGTAATATGGCTTGCGAGCAGGAGCCTCCCTAGACAAGCTTGCAGAACCCAAACCTTGGCTTTGGTGCGCTTTTCCTGCCAAGCTCTTCTCCCTACCCTGTGCGGGTCCTCTTCCCCTTCTTCAGGCTGATTGGCAGACGTCCTGTGGCCCAACGACGCTTGGGACACTTGCGCTACTGATTTTGCCCCGTGCTTTTGTGGCTCCCCAGACTGACTGGTTATTCACCACGTTAGGGACAGATATATTATTTTAAACACATTGTAATAAGCACATGTCATTATTGAAAAGAAAAAGGAAGCACACATGTAATAGCTCTGCATATTTCATGATTACTTTCAGTTGGCAGATTTCAATAAATGCAGCAGAATAAATATAACCACTTACAAGGAGAAATAATTTACATAACATAAATTGTATTCATTTAAAATGGATATAGTGGCAAATAATGGAGAGAACTGCTGTTACTCATTACTCTTTTCATTATACAACCATAATTTACTGGAAGATATGAATGAAGAAATAAATCCAGTGCTGCCTTGCTTGGTTCTCCATTTCTGTTTTTAAAAATGATAGATAATTCAGTCAGGTGGAAATATATTGAAAAGCAGGAAAAAAAGTAAAGCAATTTCAGTGAGCTCAAAATATTCATATTTAACTTAAATCCAAAATAAATCATGTATCTGTTTCAGAAATCCATTTTTACTCCAACAGCAACAGCTAGTTTCAAAAATTTATTGAATAATGTTTCTGATCAATTTAAGTTGTCTTCTCATAAAAGCAGATTCTGTTCTTTGTATTTTCAATCGTGAGGGACAAACTCACCATAAAATACCGCTTAAAGAATGGAGGTTCGGTTGTATGTGACTGGAAATTTTCTGTACCCCTCTAAAAGGCTTTATTTTACTAGCAGTCATGTCTTAAAATACTTAGTGATGGACTCTATTTCTCCAGAATTTGAACTAAAATAAACACTTCCCTGGCAAGCCCAAGGGCCTGAGTTCAATCTCCAGTTCCGCAAAACAAACAAAACAAAACCAAACAAAAAAAAAAAACAAAAACAAAACAAAACAACAAAAACCTAAAGAAATGGTTCTTACGGCCTTGGAACACTAGGTGGCAGCAGACAAGACAGGCCCGACAGATGGGCCATTTTTCTCCGACTGGGTCACGCCAGCTTAGCTCTGACAGGAGCTGCAGGAACAGGTCTCTGCAGAGTAACCTGGGGAGGATATAATTTCCTTGCTATGAGATACGAAAACTCCTTTTCATTATTATTTATTTTTCTTCCTCTATTATTCTGCTCTTCATTTTTTCTTCCTTGTAAATGTCCTAGGTAAAAATTTGGAGCATGCAGAGTTTGGGACATTTACATCCTGTGACATACTGCACTTGTTCAGGCCTTGACAAATCCAGCTGTGAGAAGTACGGAGGTGCTTTCTTTCTTTGTCTTGCAAGTAATTGAATATCACCACCCATGTCACTCACTACGATGCGTACAGACACGCTTCACACTGGCTTGATCTCACTATTAGCAGCAGCTCGGAGCTACCGGAGTAGCTGCGCACAAGTCGAGTACCTACACACCTGTTGCTTCGGTCCTAATTTTTATTTCATTGCTTATGTGTTTATTTAAAGTGAGTGTTGAGAAGGGCTGGCCAGATAGCTCAGCGGACTAAGGTGCCTGCTTAGGCAGGTGCGGGGATCGGGGCTTGGTCCCCAGTGTGCCCTGCCGGCCCCGCCCCAGGTGCAAGCTGAGAGGGCGATTGAGACTGGGTGTGGGGGCACAAGCCTGTAATCCCAGCGCTTGGGAGGCTGAAAACAGGTGGGTCACCCCGAGTCTGATCTACGTAGGGAGACCCTGTAGATCCTGTAGATCCCGTACTGTTAAATAAAATTATAAATAAATAAATGAAAATAAAGTGAGTGTTCAAACACCACATCGCTAGAGTGCGATAGCAGTTAGGGTGGAAGCTTCCTTCTGAATATTGTTTGTCGTATTTGGAGGGTTTAGAGCTCTTCTGCACATAAAACAATTGACCCCAGTTAGCCTTGGCTTCAGAAATGTGATTCATTGGACAGGCAGACAGCTCTGACTTAAGCTCTATGTAATTATGTCTTCAGGAGTCCTCATATTTTACAGCACTGTTAGACATCCACTTTTTCGTTCTGACTTCTATGTTATAAAAATTGTTATCCTATCTAAAAGTCAGCGTCATTATTTGACAGAATGTACATTGCTAAAGTTAGCAGATTTTATGGCTCTTGATGAGCAAAAGTATTTTATTTCTTTTGTTGCAAGGTTAAAAATGTACTGTGAAATGGATATTTGCATTTATTTTCACAAACACAGTCCTGGAACAAATTGCTGCGTATCTATGAAATGCAGAAGGGATTTCTGGCTTCAAAGATTGTGCAGCACCCTTCTGCAAGCTAACAAATGGTACTTACTTTATACTTTAGTATTTCATATGGCATTAAATGAAAATATGTTATAAAGTATATAATTTATTTATTTTTATTTTATTTATTTACTTATTTATTTTTAGTGGAACCGGGGATTGAACTCAGATCCTTGCGTTTGACAGTCAAGCGCTTATCCTACTGAGCCATCTCCCCAGCCCCAAAGTATATAATTTAAAGGTTTGGTTTTTTTGTTTGTTTGTTTGTTTGTTTCATTGAGTATATAATTTTAGCTTTCACAGTAGGAGTTAATATTCTGTAAAGAAAACTGATTTTCACATTTATTTAGACTACTGACTGAGTCACGTCAAGTTCATTTCGTAAGTGTTTTCCGCGTTAGACACCCGAGAGAGCAGGAGCGCAGCTACTCGGTATGAGAGGACGGGCGGCTCCCAAATGAAGCATCCAGAGAGCGGGAGCTTCTCTCTGACGCGTTAGCAAACCTGGTCATCCAAAGTCTATATTGAATTCTTTATCCAGAATTTCTTTCCTCTAGAACATTAGGCAATATAGAAAACCAAGACATCTCCCCAGCACACAGAAATAAGTGATAACATGGAATAATGGTTCTTTTTATTTTATTTTATTTCATTTTATTTTTTATTTAGTGCAGGGTCTACGGGGCCTACGAGGTCTCATTACACAGATAAGACTCGTAGTGATCCTCCTGTTTTCAGCTTCCCGGGCACTGGGATTATGGGCGCGCCCCACCACACCCAGTCTCAACCTCCATCTCAGCGCACCCTGGGCACCGGGCTGGCATCGCAGGCCTGAGGACAGAACACCTAGCCCCTGCATCTGCCTAAGCAGGCCCTTTAATCCCCTGAACTATTTGAATGATGGTTCCTTTTAAATTATTTCAGAGAAAGCAGAAAGGAAAAATCCATTTAAATCCAGTAATAACATGCTCTTAAGTTACAAATTTTATTTATTTATTTATTTATTTATTTTAATTTGAAGAGTGAAAACAGAAGCAAAAACAAATAGAAAAAGTGACAGAAACAGGGTAACATACAACAATAGATATATTAGAAATTTTCAAAACAAGGATAGCTAATTAACATGGTTGCTACATCATCTATTTTTTTTCATTTCAATGAGAAAAAAGATAAAATAGCAATGAAACAGTTTCAAGAGAGGTTAGTATGAAGTTACAACAATTAGTATATTGCATGTTGGTTTCTTCCTAGTAGGGCTTCCTTGACATTCACCTCTCTGCCCTTATTCGGTATTTATAGGGTTCTTTTGAAAAGCAATTTCAGTGAAAGGAAAAAAAAAAAATTACACAATGCACTTTTCTGATAGAATGTTTTATAACCAGACTTTTTATCCACAAAGTTAAAAAAAGACTCATTGTAATTTAATATACCAGGCATATTCTTCTGAATATACCTACAGTTAGCGATTTTGACCAAATACCTTTTCTTTCTCCTAGGCTGATGCCCCCACACAGGCATTTGTGTCCCATAGATTGGACACAAGGGGAGAGGCACGTTTCAATGTGCTCTATCTATAACTGGTGCCTTACGACACTCTACAAACACCATGAATTAGCGTAGTTAAAATACTCACACTTAGTAAAAATGCTAATTTTAATTTAACATCTTATGCAATAAAGGGACTCTCCTTAGGAAAAGATGCTGATAAACCAACATATCAAATATCAGTTCTTCCAAGCAACAAAATAAGTTCAATTAACAAATTATAAAACAGGAAATTTGATGCATTAACTTGTTATTACATAAATGTCTTTTACTGCATTCAGTCCATCATTGAATCAATGAATAATGGCAGTCCACTAATTTAAAGCTTGAAATTCAAGTCAAGGTTTTATGTTTGTTTGCTTCGCAGACATATTAAAAAGACTCAAAATCTAGTGGGCAGCTAATTTAGATAGAAAGATTATAGGCAGTCAAACAAGACCAGACACCCAAAGAGACAGTATGGAAGGTAAATTGACTTTGCAACTTGGGAAGGACAGACACTCCTCACTTTGGGCCAGACCTCAAGACAAAGGAGTAAACAAATCCAGCCACATACCTCCCTAGGGATGGGCAGCAGGGATTGATATTCTAAATAGGTATCCGTCACCTGGAAGGAGCCCAAATGAGTCTAACCCAAACCCCTAACAGGAAGAGACCCTGGCCTGTATGTGTTACATGTGACATGTCCCCATTTGATTCTGATTTGATTCCCCATTTGATTCTAATCAATGTTACCTGAGCACTGGTGCTTGTAATCTCATTGGTGGACCATAGTTTTGTCCCACCTCAGCCCACCTGACTGAATTCCCATGATCTCCACCTTAGATCCACCTCACCACATGGATTTACTCTATGAAAGTCCCTGGAAGAGACAGCTTCCTGGGGATGATCCACTCAGGTCTCCCTTCTGCCCTTCTCTAGGACAGGAGCTGTCTTTCCCTCAATAAACATATTCTGCTCTTAACCTCCATTTGTTCCTAAAAATTCATTCTTCATTTTTAGAGAACACGAACTCATTCCAGGTACCTTTCCGGTTGTCAGTTTCATTTCCCCACATCAAAGAGATGTGCAGGTTGAATGATAACTTTGTGAATATTAATTCAAACACTGTAATCATGCAGTACTCAGGAGATGATGGCTAAATTTTAAATAAGCAGCAGAATCAGAGGTAGATCACTCATCTAAATATCCATTTGTTTGTTCTTCATTTTTTGCATTTCATCTTCTCTTGAAATTTCCATTCAATAAAGGTAAAATGAGGGTTAACTCACAAGCTTCTTTTGCTACTGTTTCACAGCCATGATTGAGATGCCAGAAAGAGGATAAAAAGAAGATCATAGTTGAGCATTGACTCCTTGCAGTAACTATACTAAGCGCGCTTTTATGTACTTTCTCCTGGGTAATTACACTGCCCTGCAAGCCATGCGCTCTCCATTTTCTTCATTACTGGAAAAAAATACTAATGCTCAGTAAGGTGAACAGGTACTACCCAGGACCTTCAAGTTAGTAAATGTAGTTCCAGGAATTCAACTCATGGCCAAACTGACATCAAAAGGAAACATTTTTCTCATGAAAAGGGAACCAATTCATGGCAGTGCTTTTACAGTTGATCTGGAATCTGCAAACAAATCCATGTTGCCTACAGGGAATGCCCTTAGGCACCGGGTATAGATAGAGCACAGTGGGACCTGCCGTTTCCCCATGTCTCCAACTTATGAGGCACAAATGCTTCTGTGGGTGAATGAGCTTGGGAGAAAAGAAAGATATTTGGTCAAAATCTCTCTAACTTAAGGTATATTCAAAATAGCATACCTAGATATAGCCCATCATGTGCACTTGTTCAAACTAGCCTCTAAGGAGTATATGTCAATAGTGGGTCTGAGGCATTTTTATCTTTTATATCCTTCTATCCACCACTACCCTGGTCTTAGTAACTCATTACTGCAACAGTGATCTTCATGGTGGGCTTAAAACGGGTCACAGAAGTGGCATTTAGAACAACTGGAAAATCATCCATTTGTATTTTTCTCGTTTTCTCCAACTCAGGCTGAAACTGTCAATAGAAGAACTGTGTTGAGGCCACACTCTAATCCCTGACATTTGTGCTCCTTTTTGAAGGGTGTTTCTCAGTGTTGGAAGACAGGAAGTCATTTCAAGAGGTCACTAAGTACAAGTATGAAAATTATAGCTCCAGCAGCATCTCTTAGGTTTGCTGAGCAGCTGACACGACACACGCTTTGCAAGCTCACGTGTTCTCAGTACATGAGAGAAAAAGAGTGTGGGCTATAAAGAAAAGAGCTAATTGCCTCTCACAACCTCCTAGGTTTTCCAGGAGATTAAGAATGCCAAGAATGTTACTGTTCACTTTTGTAAAAAGATATTTCATCCAGTAAATAGGAAAACTGAAAAGGATACAATTAAAGGCTAAAACTGACCCTGCATAGGAGACAAGTAAAAATTAAACTGGAAACCAGCTTAGTGTTTAACAAATGAGATAAAGCAAAGTGAAGTGCTGATTTATTTACAAAATCATCTTACTTTAAAATTGTTTCCTATGTTG
>NW_004524960.1:381385-382323 GCF_000260255.1 Octodon degus
CTGCCCCTGGGCTGGGATTGGTCCCACCGGCGCAGGGTAGCAGGAAGCTCTCTGCACACTCACTGGACCTGGGCTAGGACTGGGTCTCAGAAAGTCTTTTTTCTATTACAAAGATCTAACTTTCTCTTAGATTTTTTTCTACATGTTTTGTTCTTTTACATGAGTATTTTATTTTATTTAATTTTTTTTTATTTTAGGGAAATATCTACAGGATGCTCAGGGTCTCACTCCTCTTTTGTATTCATAGTGGCTCTCGTGTTTACAGCCTCCCAAGTGCTGGGATTACAGGTGCTTGCCACCACACCCAGGTTCAATGGCCATCTCTCCACACCTCAGGGGTGGGGCCAGCATGGCAGGCCTGGGGATGGAACCACCGACACCTGTGTTAAGTGAGTATGTTACTATCTCTTTTGTGTTACATGTTTTCTCTCTAGAGACCATGCACATTTTAAAAATTATCTTTTAAGAATTTAAGAAATTGGGGCTGGTGAGATACCTCAGTAGAATATGCACTTGCCTGGCAAGCACAAGGACCTGAGTTCAATCCTTGGTTCTGCAAATAAATAAATAAATAGAATTTAAGAAATATTTTATAAGCAAATGCTCATGCTAGTCTCATATATTTATTCTTTAACTTCCATGATTACACAACGAAAAATCAAGTATTATCCACTGTGTATTTTTCAGTTGTTAGTTCTATAAACACAGATACATTCTATATCGTCATGTTTGGATTATGGACACCAGTGAAAATGTGCCGTACGCCAGAAATAGGCTAGCAGTTATCTCGTTTTCATGGTATGTAATGTGTGCGTGCACATGTTACTTAAAATTCCTTCTGTGTGGGGCTGGAGAGATGGCTCAGTGGTCTAAAGCACCTACTTAGAACAAGCTTGGCAAGGCATCAGGGACCGCGGTTCGATCCCCCAGCACCACAT
>NW_004524960.1:382423-389077 GCF_000260255.1 Octodon degus
AATAGCAATCATGTCCAAAGCCAAACCTGACTAACTCAGAGAAGGCTGAGTACACACGGCTGTGAATCTCGTATTTGTGCTCTAAAGTGTCACATGCAAGTAAATAAACACGTCTTATAAATAAGCAGATGCTATTCTTGTCCTTTAATCAGTAGTTAGATTTTTTTCTCCTATTAAGGGGGAAGTAAAGAAAAAATACTACATGTCATAATTCTGATCAAAGTACTCATGAGACAATTGAAATTCACTTACTTCAATTCAATACAATTTAAATAAAGAAATTTATAAAGTTGGCTACTAGGACATTACACTGGGCTCTTTAGTTCAGAAATTGTATGAATTTCAAGTCACATAATTTAGTCAAGAACAATTATTTGCTCAGGAAAGCAATAAAACACGTTAGAAGAATCAGCCTAGAGAGTCCCACTGTATCAGTGTTGGTGCTTTCTTTCTTTTTGTCGTTCTTTTTTGTACATTTGCATTAGAATATCTTTTCAGTACATAATAATTTCATTCTTCGTGAGGGACTCCTACACATTTTAATCAGCTTTACTTCCTTTGCGCTTTCACCTAATGACCACATTCTTTGCCAGTTCTAGGTGTTCAGTACAGTAATGGTCAACTTTGAAGTTGTACAGAAAATATTTTTTGGGTCTGGCCAGCCAGCTCAGTGGACCAAATCGCCTGTTAGGCAGAGAGCAGCGCCGGGGTTCAGCCCTCGGCGCGCGCTGAGGCTGCAATCGAGACTGGCAGTGGCGGTGCGCGCCTGTAATCCCAGCGCGTGGAAGGCTGAAAACAGGAGGATCACTATGAGTCCGATCTACGCAGTGAGACCCTGTATTAAATACATTAAATAAATAAAATATTTTTGGACATTTGGGTATCTTCTCTGGAGAAATGCCTATTCTTCTCCTTCGCCGCTTTTTAATCAGGTTATTTTTCGTTACTGCTAAATTATAGGCATTATTAACTCATTTTGCTCTAAGACTGATCATTGCATCATGTGCGTTCTGTCCCATTGCGAAGGTTACCGTCTCAGTCTGTTGATTATTTCCTTTCTTTAAGGAAAAAAGGCCAAGCTTTAAGATGGGAACTTGGTTTCCCGGGAACTGCCCGGGGAATTGGTAAGCTCTGCGTAATGTGCCTGGGAAGTGCAGAGCAGAGTCCCTGCTGAGATTTTGTTTTGTTTCGTTTTGTTTGTTTGTTTGTTTGTTTTTGGGCTGGCTCCGAATGCCTCCAGGGCATGTTTGGCTGGCTGGAGTTGTGGGGATCAACCACAGCAACCTGAGACTGACTGCTTTTTTGAAGCAGCCACTTAAAGAACTGAGCTAAGGGGCAGGCCCCCTGATGCGGGTGTCAGGAGTGGCGGCCTCCACTGAGAAAGCCAGCGATGCAGACACCTCTCGGAGCAGAAGCTTTGCATTTGTTGTGAGACGCTGTCCAATCTGCCTATTTTGCTTCTGTGGCTTATCTGCCCCTTTCTTTTGTTCTTGATGCTTTTTTGTGTAATTTTCAAGATTCCAGTTTATTTTTTGTGATCTAGTTTTATTTTAATTCTTTTTTCTTATTTTTAAAGAATACAGGCCAGGGAGATGGCTCAGTGGAATAAGTGCTTCCCTGGCAAGCACAAGGGCCTGAGTTCAATCCCTGGTTCTGCCAAGAAAAAAAAAAAAAAAAAAAAACACCTTAGTGAGATGGCTCAGTGGTCTAAAGCATCTACTTAGAACAAGCTTAGCAAAACACAAGGGACCGCGGTTCAATCCCCCAGCACCACATGCCAGCCAGCCCCTCCCCCTGGTGGGCTGAGCTGGCCACACACACACACACACACACACACACACACACACATAAATAAATATTTAAAAAAAAAATAAAGAATACAAAATAGTGATAGAAAAGACGGAGGGGCCAGGGAGATGGCTCAGTGGAATAAGCGCTTCCTTGGCAAGCCCAAGGGCCTGAGTTCAATCCATGGTTCTACAAAAAATAAAATAAAAGACGACTTTAGAAACAATACAATATTTCACAAGCAAAGGAACAGGAATTCAACAACAGTTGTTTTATTACATGATGGTATCTTTAAATTAGTTGTTCCGATTACCAGATATAGACATGTAAGATTCATTTAAAGAAGGAAGAAAAAAAAAAAAAGAATAAGAAAGAAGTTATAAGAATTTAAAAGAGGAAGAAAAAAACAGTTAAAAAAAAGCATTTTAAGCATTAACTGCTTCTTTCAAGAGACCAGCAGAAATCAACAATACCACTATCCACACTGTTCTGCATATATACATATATATATCTTTGCCCTTTCTTCACTTGTGCTTCTCGTCATCCCAGTTTTTCTCTCAACATCATTGGTTGTTCAAGAAAGGCAAATGGAAACAATGCTGAGAGACCATCTGACACCAGCAAGAATGACCGACATCATGAAGTCAACCAACAGCAGGCATTGGAGCGGCTGTAATGAAGGGGGCCTTTCTCTACGTCTGGTGGGAGGGCAGGTTGGTTCAGCCTCTGTGGAAATCAGTGTGGAGTGCCTCTTGATCCAGGTTTAATAGTTTATGAGTTTCTAGGATTTTACCTATTTATTGTAGTTTATTGAATGTGTGTGCAAGTTTTTTTTCCTTTGTGTCTTTTTTGTACATTAATTTTATTGAGAAGGAAGCAGCAATGAGACAGTTTCAAAATAGGCGAGTAGGACAGATACAATAATTAACGCGTTGTATACTGATGTCTTTGTAGCGGCATTCATAGCACAAGACACAGACGTGACATCCTGTCCAAACACTAGTAGTACAAATCTTTCTTCTCATTGGATTAAGAGAAAGCAGCTGTATATCTACCCTATTTTGTATGTACAGATATATATTTTTTTCAAAATGGACCTTCATTCATATCCCTCTTTTTTGCTTACTTTTGTCAGAGATGGGTATTCCATTGCCGTTTATACATTGTAGGTGCATGAAGCAGCAAAGTAATCCAGTATAGTCCAGAATCCATAATATTAGTGGGTTATCCGCATGACTGGCACTGTCAGAAGTTATTGACCTGAACCTTTTACAGCTCAGCATATTAATATGGCTTTACTTTTAATACCTTGTTTTTATACATTTCTGCTGGATGGTTAAGACCAAGATAAAGCAAGAACCTATATAACAAAAAAATATAACTTTTGTATCTGACAAGGTCAGTCAAATCCCCTCAGGATTTACCCTGAAACCCTGCACAGCACTTCGTAGGGCTTTTGTCAGTGTCAGCCATGTGGATGAGTCTCGGCCATTGCTTAACCAGTTTGTTCTCTGTGAGATGATATATTCAGTAACGTAACTTCATGCTTCTTTTATTTGCTTATTTTTATGCTTTTACCTTTCTTCACATTCTACACTAAAGTTACTCATGTAACAATAATGCCATATAACAAGAATTTGAATTTGTCTATATGTTTCATTTTATATTTGGCAACCTACATTTTAGTACATTCATATTCATAATTAAGTGCTTTGTTGTATTTGGAAAAGCATTCTCTCACATTTAACCTTTCTGTGGTAATTTTAAATGTTTTTATTGCATCTCTTCACTTTTCTATTCCTACTGGTGAATCCCCTCAAGTCATCCTCATTACCTTGAGCATTTTATTAAATCTTCTAGCCTGTATGCCTCGTTCCCTTTTGTTCACTCTAATCACGCATCTCAGTTACTCCCAGGATTGTACCTAGTGGGTAATTCTGATCTTGTCTCTCACTTAAACAGAAATCATTCATGGCGACCTGTGTGCTAAGTTGGATCTAACAACACCTCTCCCGAGCTGTCTCCCACTCCTGCCTTCCCAGGAGCTTCTAGGTCCACAGGGTTTGTGTTGCTTGACTTTGGACCCCATTTCCCTGTTGTTGCTGTTGCCTCACATTCCTGCTTTGTTCTCACACCATGGATTCTGCACCTGATATGCTGCTATAGTCTCAATGTTTATGTCCCAAGTTAATACATTGAAACCTAGTGTCTTCTGTGGTACGAAGATGCAGCATCTTTGGAACTGATTAGATCCTGTGAACAGAACTGTAACGAGGGCAATACGTGCCAGCAAGGAAAAGCCCTGTGGGATCACATTACCTTCTTCACAACTGCACCGTGTGGCCACTCAGCTCTCTGCCTAGTACTTGAAGAAAGCAAGAACCCTCACCAGGACCCGAAGCTGCCCACACCCTGACTACATAGCCCCAAGAACTGTGAAAAACTGCTACTTATCAATTGTTGTGTCTAAAGTATTTTCTGATTAAAAACCTACATACCCTGGGACACACATATCCTAACATGCATAAAACAATTGATAGACACAAACACAGTCTGTAAAATAGGAAAAGTTACCATCACATATGCATCCACTGGGCAGGCCAACAAATCGCAGAAGTCACTACTAAACATGATCACTCATTTGAATATTGGCTTATTTCCTTTAGTTTTTAAAGTTCTGCCCCATAGTTCTTCATTTCTAAGTTATAATATCCAATAATTCATTTTTCATTGTATATTAAGGTAATTATAATACTTGCTACATAGTAACTTGCTTGTAAACTTGCTTCAACAGTATGCCTGTGGAATTCGTTCATATGGTTTAACTAGCTTTAAGTTGTTTACATTTCTGGATGGAATTTTCTGAGACTGTAGCAGACACACTTAAATGGGTTAGTGACACTTACTATTACAGACCTGAAGTTCTAAAGAGAGATCTGGACTTGGGAACCCTCAGCAGATAAGCAGTTGCTAAGAGCCACAGGCATGGAAAAGATTGCTGGGAACTAGTGCACAGGATGTGAAGAAAGAATTCCTGTCAAGCTTAGTTATATTCCAGTTACACTTACAGAAAGAATCACAAAACTAAACTTAGGCAGCAACTGTTAGCACAAGAGGTGGACTGTGAAGGGAAAATGGTATCAAGGAAATCAATGATAACAAGTCAATAAAGAAGCAAATGAAGGGCAACCCTGATGCAATTGTTGACATGGGAGAAGTTTGGGAATGGTTTTAGGGATGACAGAGGTAGGTGACAGCTTCACTCCTGAAGATCAAAGAGTATGTGAGGAGTTGATCAAAATGGAATTGAAAATGAGAAGAGGTAATTTTTCCCGAGAACTATGCCCTAAACTGAAGAAGAAAAGCACAGTGATAACCAGTGTGGCATACTGAGCTGAGGATTTTTCAGAATGGCTAAGCCTAGAGCACACTTGCATGCTAGAGAGTGCCTCTAGAGACGCGCACCTGTGGGGGGAGGCCAGGGGATTTGCCTCCACAGACAAACTCTGGAGTTCCAAAAGTCCCACAGATCATTATACCACTTTATGAACTGTGCTCTTCCAAACTCTTTTAAATGTCTTTCATTGTAAAGTCTGACTAGGCATTGAAGTTTCTAGTCACCCAAATTCATTGATCTTTATTTTTAAGTCAACTTCATTGAATTATCATTTACATAAACTTCACTAATTTTAATTCACTGATTTGATGAGCTTTGGCAAATAAAAAAAAGTTCATGCTATATTGATATAAAAAACATTCTCAGTACCTGATAATGGTCCCTTGTACATTTTGAATTTGATTTTTCTATCAGTCCTCTGCCCCAAATAATCTACAACCTGCTTCATAAGTGCATAGGTTTCCTATTTGTAGATTTCATATATAAGTTGAGTCATTCAGTGAACAATATAAAATTTCTTCTGTCCTCTTTCCCTGCATGTAAGGGTTGTATACATCAATCTCCTCTCTTTCTCTATAGTTATTATGTAGCATGCCATTGAATGTTGCAATCATTGATTCACTATCCAGTTGAAAGATCTTGGTTGGTTTCCAAGTATCTGGCTATCACTATTGAAGCCAGTTAATTAAAATAAACATAAAGGTCTTTGAGTGGAAATAGACAATTACTAATCTGGGATAAACATCTAGAACTGGGATTGCTAGGTCATATGTTAAGTGTCTGGCTCCCAGAAAAGTGCAGAGCTATTTTTCAAAGTGTTTGTACCATTTTAAATCATTTCCCTCATGATTTATGGGAATTTCACATCTTTGCTAAAACTTAACTTGTGAGATCCTTATAGAGACTCTAGAGGTGCATAGACATACAATATTATATCATTGTGGGTTTAATTTGCATTTATCTAGTGATTAAAAAAAGCTTAAAAAACTTTATATGAGCTTATATCTCATATGTATGCATTCTTAGGTAAATTGTTCAAATGCTTTGAAAATTTTCTATCAAAGTCTGATGACGTTGCCCTATTAAAAATTGAGTTTATGAGTTAGCAGCACTTACATGGTCTCATTTATGTATTATATGCATTATGGTTCCATGTAACTTTATCACATGCAGATTTATGTACTCAGCTCCATAACTGAAGTGCAGAATGGCTTCATCACCACAAGTAAAAACCCTCACACCATCTCTGGAGAGTGACATTCCTTGCACAATGAATATAAAGTGCTTTTTCAAAGAATGAAAGTTATGCTTTGCAAGTATTTATTCTTCCCTTTCCTGGTGCCACTTTTAGAAAATCTTTTTTTTTTTCAAAGTTTTATTGATAAACAGACAGCAATGAGACAGTTTCAAATCCAATCGGAAGTACAGTTTCAACAAATAGTACACTGCATATATTCATCTTAGTGGTT
>NW_004524960.1:395102-408806 GCF_000260255.1 Octodon degus
AAAAAAAAATTCCTTCTGTGTAAACCAATTTGCTGCTTACTGTTAGGGTAGGTAGGGAAACTTCAATTTCTTCTTTCTGCCATATTCTCTCCTGCGAAGATAGTGGTGGCCTCATGTAGCCCAGCAAGAGTAGGAACTAGCTGGCAACACTAGTGATGTCTTCCAGCTCCGCCTTAGTAAAGTATTTGGTGGAGACTGTCTTCCAAAACACTGAGGTTTCCACCCACTAGGAATCACAGGTATTCCCTTGGTAGAATGGTCATGTGGGCCCAAATCCTGCCGTGTTCCAGCAGTGCTGGCTTCTTCTTCACAAAGCACTGTTTTCTGTGCTTTTGCCTACCTACTTACTCTCATTATTACTTTTTACCTTTGGTACTGGAGATTGAACTCAGCACCTTACGCTTGTCAGGCAGACTCTTCAGCTGCCTCCCTGAGAAGCCCACTTACCGATTCCTGCATTAGGAAGTGAGAACATCTTATTTACAGTGTTAAAGAGTTAGAGAAAGAGATAAACAGACAGAGCATAAAGGATCATAGATAAGTACCCTGCATGTGGTGATAATTCTGCACGTGGCATTATTCATTTGTACTTATGTGTAGAATATATAGCACTAAAAGTGAATCTTTTATAGTGAACTATTAAATTTTTAATGTAAATTGTTCCTTTGACAATGATATACCAATGTAGTTTCATTAGCTGTAACAAATATACCACTCTGGTGAAGGATTTGATAATGTTAGAAGCTACATAGGTGTGGGTAAAGAGATGCCTACACTTTTTATTCTATATCGCTGAAATTGAATTTACTCAAAACTTAAAATGACTGTCATAAAAGTTGTTCTATTAGCAAAACTGCAGACTTATTGGGGATGGAGAAGGGTGTTAGGGAATATCAAGGAATTCAAAATGATCAAAATATGTTACACATGTGTACTGATTTCCCAGAATGTTGTAACTATAACATGTACCTAATATGCATTAATAAAAATACTCCTGTGTTGGATTGATGACTGATCTTCAACTTGTAACACCCAACTGAACTGGACCAGTGTGGTGGTGCATGTGGGAGTCCCACCAGAGTACAGCTGCTGGGAGCAAAAGAGGCAGAACTGGGGAAAGAGAGGAGAAGCTCTTAGAGAGCTGTTGGTTCTCTGAGAGGACCTTGTCATGCTGGCATTCCTGATGAACTCAGCTGTTCCTATCATTGAAGAAGCTCAAAATGTTGTTGCTGTTGAGAAAGACTGTGCTTCACTTGGGAGAAGGTTTGTCCTTGCTTTGAGCATTGTTTCTGGCCTCAAAAGAGAAGGTGACGCACAGTTCAGTGTCATAGATAAGCTTCTCATGCTGACTTTTCTGATATGAATTCAGCTCTTCGTATCATTGGAGGGCCTCAGGACCTCATTGCGCCAGACGATGGCTGTGGTACCTTTCAGGAGAGCTCTGCCTCTTGCTTTGAGCATTGCTTCCAGGCTCCAGGGAAGACCCCTCAGCCTGCTGGCATAGTTCCCTCATCCCACCGGCACAGACTTTCTAGTTTCTACCGCTGAACTTTGGGCCTTGACAGCGTAGATCTATGAACAAGCTTGCGTTAGACTTGCCATGGGCTCTTGACTTATGGTGAGGGGCCTTGTTATGAGCTCTAGATCTGCATCTCTGGGACATTGCCATGGGACCCAGGCCCTCAGCTAGATTCTTTGATTCTTAGTATGTGAACAGATTTCCTGCACTCTCTTTGTACTTGACTCTTTGGGTGACTCTTATAAAATAATCATATTAATTGTATGTCTTCTATTGTTCCCATCACAAACCCTGAATACACCAACTTCTAAAAATAAAAATAAAATTACAAAGAGTTTATTTTGTTTTATACGAGCAAGGGTGGTGTTACAAGAGCGGCAAGGGGAGATGAACTTGATTTTCTAGCAATTTCAGTGTTGCACCGTTACTTATGCATACTACGGTTTCTATGGCAATGCTGACTCACAGTCAGATGTTGTGCAACACTTTGGTGATATTCAGAAAGCATGTATACAGTTGCTACCCTCAATGCAGCCAAAATCTAGTGCTGCCTAGTACTGGAGGCCTTAGTTTTATTAATCACAAAATAAGATGTTCTAGGGCCTCTGCATCCTTACCCATTGTTTCAGCAAATGTTTTCCAAATAATATTAGAAATTACTCTAAAATCTAAGAATATAGTTATCAAAATGATCAAAGTCTCTTTTCAAGAAACTACATCAATGTTAGTTTTAAGGGGAAGAAAACTTAAAAGAAAAAGTCAAATAAGGTGACAGTGTACAGTGACATATGATATAAACCCACTGAGAGGACTATGTTAGACAGCTAGCAGTCAACTTTTTTTTAAATGTATTTGGTTGTTTTAGGGTCTCTGTCTCATTGCATAGCTCAGACTCACGGTAATCCTCCTGCTTTTAGCCTCCCCAGTGCTGGGGTTACAGGCATGCACCATGATACCCCGGCTACGGCTGGCTTAGCCCACCCTGAGGGCAGGGCTTCCGCAGCTTGTGGAGCTGGGCATGGAACTGCAGTCCCTACACTTGCTGTGGACTAAAGCACTGAAATATTTCACTGGCCCCCAATAGTCATCTTGATGGTGAAGCAATTTGGGGATCTCTGAGATGAAATCCTAATAATCAGAAAACAAAAAAACAAACAAACAAAAAAAAAAACAGACAAGACCTAAGCCAGGGAAATAGTTCAGTAGAATAAGCGCTTGCCTGGCAAGCACAGGGCCTGAGTTCAATCCCTGGTTCTGCCAAAGGAAAAAAAAAGAATCAAGACCTAAGCAGAGAGCAAATAGGGGGAAGTAAAACAGTATGAAGTCTTTGGAAGAGATGGAGAGATGTTTGGTGACATTGTCCTTGTGTACCCAGCTGTTTGGGCTTTTTCTAAGGACAATACAAGACTGCTGGATGTTTTTAATGAAGGAGAGTCACAGTCTGTTTTAAGATTGTAAGTGATCACTGTGGTCATTGACTGCTGTCTAGGAACAGGGTGGAAAGAAGAAGGGAGAGAACAAAGAAGAAGAAAAATTAGGAGGCTGTTAGCCAAGTGCAGAGGGAGAAATCATGACTTGGATCAGGCTACTGAAGAGAGGTGGCAGGGCTTGAGAGATACTTTGAAAACAGAGTCACTAAAAACCCTTTAGAGAGATGATGGCTGCAGATAACAAGAAAAGCAAAGGAGAGAATCCACGTGGACACCTGGGTTGGCTAACACCTTCCCACCAGCCCTTCTGTGCCAATTGCCTTGGCCTATTGTTCACATCTATCACATCCAAACCTAGCATATTTGTTGTATGCTTTCAGTCTGAGCAGAAAAAAATGACCAGAGGACTGGATTCATACAGCCTCTCACTGAGTTTAGTCTCACTCTAAGTGAACCCTGAGGCACCAAAAATACTCACATTTATTGAGGGCTACAAACAGGCTAAGGAATGCACATAACTAATTTGGTATAAACAAGCTGTTATTGACACCCACTTTGACATTCACCAAATTGTAAGGTTTACATATCACTATTTGATGACTTAACAGGTAAAGGAACAAAGAACAGACAGGGGAGGCCTCTAGGAGTTTGTTACCTTGTCTCTAGCTTGCTGGAATTACTAGGAGTCAGTTTCCTTAGGCTCTGTTCTTTGTTCCTTGATCCCTTGGGAGAGTAAATCTTCTGACTTATCTCACTACACATATTTGGGGGTGAGTCTCCCTGGATCTCTCATAATCTATACTTCTATGATCACTGATTTAATTTGTCAGAGGTATCTTGCTCCACTGAGCTATCTCTCTGGCCCTCACCTACTGGTTTATATAATAAACTTTCCATTGTCTTTGTCTCAAGAGTTTCTTGTCCTCTGTATCATCCATGAAACTCTAGAAGGCTTATAGTTAACTTGAAAACACATTTTCAAAGACTTCATAGTTATTAATAGTTTTCATCAGGTCTCTAGGATGTGGAAAGCACTGCTCCTTCACTCCTACATCAGACTCTAGAAGTTCTTTAATGAGTTACTTTCCTTATCCTTACACACTTTATGAGAGTTTTAGTTCCAAGGAACATTTTGCTTGCCAGTTGGGAGTGGAGCACATTTTCCAACTTAATCTTTCTCTACTTCCAGCCGAAGCTAGTCTTATAAAGCTATCTTCTTTTAGATTGAAAGGGAAGAGGCTGCTCTTGCATTCTGTGCCTGCTCAGCACTGCATTTCCTATCAGGTTCTGTATCTAATTCTAACATTCTGATGACTATTAGGAAAAACTCCCAAAACCTATCCTTAACCTTCACCACTGTCTGGGAGGCTGAGGAAGGATGATCATAAGTTCAAGCCAGCCTGGATGACTCAGTGAGAACTGATCTCCAAATAAATAAATAAGGTCTCATGATCCAGTTCAAAGGAAAACCATGAACTCTAGAAAAGAACATCAGAACCTTGTAAAAAAGATTTTCCAACTTTCCTAGAGCCCACCTGCCTAATTTTCCCACCAGTGAATCTACCAAATGAATTTATTATTATTTTATTTGTTCCATGGCAAGGGGAATCTATGTAACCCCTTCCAACTCTGAGCATGCCCTTGAGGTTAATTTGAATCCCTGTTCCCCAGCCATGGGCATTCATCTTTAGCCAAAATATTGTCTTTTTACTTTAAAAGAGAATTTTTATTTTATGCTGATATTTATGAAAGAAAAATCACAGGTGGTGAGTATTATAGGCAAAGAAGACTTTATTCAGTATTATTGCAATACTGATCTAGACTTGTGAGGCAAGAGGGAAAAATAAATTCATTTATTTGAAAAATAAGAAAGATTCTAGGAGCTACAGCAAGCCAGCAAAGCCATAGGGGAAAACTTCAGGGGAAAGTACCTCAATGTGTTAAGGCCATCTGTATATGCTGATGGATGCTCAGTAAAATTAGGCTCCTACTCTCCCTCATGGACTAGAATATGGGTACTCTGTCCTTCTTGATAGTTACATTGTGAAGAAATGGCTTCAGTTCTTTGAGAAAAGCATATTCTGGTTTGTAAACCTGAAAAGCAGCTAAGAGACAACTAACATCTCACAGGCGTAGACAAACATTACAATTGAATGTTTCTAAAGCAAATGCTCTCATGAAAAAGAAGACAAAGCCTATTGTCAGCAAGAACCCTGTGTGAAGAAGTCAGTCAAGTTGACTATATGTGGTAAGGGTAGATTTCGCTACTGGCACCTTGATTCAGAAAAATAATTTAAAATATTAGGCTAAAAATTATTGGTTATATAATAAATAGCCTGCTTTTCTTCATTTACATAATTATAAAGAAGAGACTATTTCTCATAGTTTTCTACATACTTGCAAACAATGCGTGCCTCTCTATCTATAACAAGGAATCTCAAGACTCTTAACAAGGCCAGCTAATGTACCTGGATAAGTATCATTGGATGAACGAAGATACACGTTAAAGAAGTAGAAAATAAAAATTATTTGAAAGAGAGCTGAGTGAACCTTAGAAGAAGTACATTTATAAAAGATGGGGAAAAGTCTGAGAGATTATGGTAGGATAATTCAGTTTAACAGAGCCCAATATAAATTTGAGGCAATTATCCATTGGCACTACCTGCCAGACTAATCGAGAGAACTTGCCAGGAATGCTTCAGAGAAATCAATAGGTGCTTAAGGATGCCTAAAATGAATGCCTTGCTGATTAGGCTATGTCCATATCCTTGATCCTTACAGTAGCTACGGGAGAGCATTTAGTCAATTAGATTACAAGGGTGAGAATCTGGATTAAAAGGAAAAATGAGGAGTCAGGAGGACTTCTCCTATTGCTTTTGTTGACTCAACAGGATAGAATGACTCTTCAGGGGAAAATTTGTACCTCCTCTCCTCTATAAAATGCCCTTAATTGTTCATTTTCTTTTTTTTTTAATATCTTTTTTGTTCATTTTCAAAGTTTCAGGGACTATCATGCTAAGAGATGCCAAACAAGGAACCAAGTGTCAAATTTTAGTAAAGTAACATCTATAATCACTTCCTCAGAACTTGTAGGGACCCACTGTTCTCACTGCAAACAGCTCTAGCCCAGGAAAAACAGCGGCAGAAGTGAGAAAAGACAGAGAAGACAAAAGCTGGGCTAGGTGATCACTAGTCTGCCTGATGGGCAAGACTAGCTCACTCCACGACACTTACATTTATTTATACTACTGCAAAGTTTGTAACACATACCACAAGGTTTCCTAGTGACTAATAGCTGATCTAAACCAAACAGGGTGCTCATCTCAGGAGTGAGGTAGCTTGTTTGCCTTAGGCACTGAGGCCCAGACCCACCTATATGTATCTGATCAATTTCCCAGCTTCCTGTGGCTCCCAACAAGAACTTTAACTTTTTGGACCTTTAAAATAGCCTCTGCATTTTAATCATCTTCATATTTGAATTTAAGAAAGAGATCAATAATGACAGTGTCTAGAGTACTTTGCTATGATGATTGTTCATCAGGATTTTGTCCTCATGGGATTTAAGGAGAAGTTAAGTCTCATTAGGTGAGTGAAAGTATTGAGCTCATGCATGCAATGAATATTAAAAAAGCCACGATGAGAGGGAAGCCAGAGTGAGACATAAGGTAAAAGTTTTCAGACATATATCCTGGGAAATTTTATCAAAGTACCATTTTAGAGTTCTTTAACTTTGCTGAATTACAAATGACTCATTTTTGTGCCTGACCAAATTATAATAAGTAGGTCATACATTTTGATAAGTCTCTTGGGAAAAAGCTGATAAATTTTCATTTAGTGGTCACAGTAAGTGCAATCTTATTCATTGCTGTATTTCACTTAATAAACTGAAGTAAATGGGTGTCTTAATTTGTCCCAACCTACTTAGCTTGAATAGTATCTCGCCGTAGATTATAAAAGCAGTAATGGGTAGGAATTTAAGATGGTGTCCATGACCTTTAGTCCTTGATGCTATACCTATAATTATCATTATGTTACATCATTTACAGAAAAGGAAGTTATCTCAGGGAGCCTAATCTAATTACACAAAACTTGTAAAAGCATACATTCATTTGGTTGTAGGAAAGGAAAACTCCATAGAGACTAGGTATGTAAGGCATAGTGTAGACATTGTTTCTAGTCTTCGAAATGGAAAGGATAAGTTAGTGGCCTGTGGAAGCTGAGAGTGACCCCTGACCTGACAACTCCCATTGACCTTTGACCTGAAGACCCTCAAAGAAAATAAACACATCCATTCTACAACATAGTAAGACAAAGTCTGAAAATCATTTGCATAAACTTGGAGATAGCTTTCCTAGAGCCTCCACATAGGAGTTCAGCAAGTGATGGACTGATGACAGCCTTGTTCACGTCATAGTCAAGAATGTGTAATAAAGCTATAATGAGGGTGATGTGGGCGAGCTTCAACACCTCACACAGAGAACTTTGAGATAAAAACATAGTCCTCTTAAAGATGTTAAAATATAAAATTAATACATGCCAGAAGCCTAAGTGATGAAACAGTAGTCCCCACTTATCCACAGGGGCCATATTCCAAGACCTCCATTGGATGCCAGACAGCACAAAACTCTCCGCTTCCCACTCTCTCCTTCTCTACATTTTATCATCTGTGCCTATACTTATGGCAATCTTCATTACTGTTGCATTTAAAGGAAAGACTTCATGATGTCTCTTTGACAGATCAGCTTTGCCAGCTTTCCTCCTCATAGCACTGCAACATTCCCATTGGGTTATAGCTGGCCAAAGTAAGAGTTACTGGAATACAATGCTGTGGTATTGCACAGTGGAGCTCATAAGCTGAGATGACTCTTACCTGAGTAGAGGGCAGGGAGTATGTAGAACTGGGAGATACTGGAAATAGCATGATTTATGGCCCAGGCATGATGGAGCAAGTCAGCATAATATTTTATTATGCTACTGAGAGCTTACTTGTAGAATTTTCCATTTAATATTTCTGAGCAGTGGTTACCTAGAAAAGCAACTCTGAGAAAGTCAAACCATGTAACTACTGCTGGTTTCATTTAAAATCATAGAGATTATTCACAAAATAATCTTCTGCTATTTTGTTTTACATACATTTTACATACATTTTATGCTGTTTTGACAGTCAATCTCATATTTTTGTTATGCTATCAACATCAATTGTTTTGTAAAGCAAATCTTTATGTGATAATGAGAATTTTTTAAATGTGATAAATATGAAGGTGTAATTTGAGTGTGATGAATACGAAGATATATCTCTGTTTTCTAGTAAAGCACTAACCTAACTTCTGTCCTTGGTGCTATTGGTCCTAAGACTTTCTAGGGCACGTTATTAAAAATCAGCATTAAAAAAAATCAGCACTGCTTGATTTCCTTACAAGCAATTCAGTGATACATCTCCGATTCCACACAAGAGATTCAAGGCCTAAAGTCAAGCTCATGGCTCTCTGAGTACCTCTGCTTGAGTTGCAGTCCTGGTTCTGCCACTTTTTCCCTGTGTATCCTTACCAAGTTTCCTAAATATGACGGTATGTCTAAGTGTACTAGACTGTGGGATATAATACCTATTTCACTGAATGTACTATGAAGCAATACTTCCAGGTAATAGAGTGAACACTCAGAAAATTCTGTAGTGTTTATTTTCACAAGAGAGCTACTCATAGCTAATAGCAACTCACAGATAAATATGGCCAACTCTATCCTCTAAACCACTTTTTTCTCGTCTTTTCTATTTCTACAGATAAGTTCCACCTTCTTCCATGTTGCACAGACTCAGCATCTCATGTATATCAGTGGATTTGAAGTTAAATATTTTCTGACTTACCCCTGCTGGGCCCTCTAAGCTTCTGTTAGGCTGAACCCTAGAAGGAACTCTTGTTCCCAATCTGGAGAGTGGAGCTTCACTGGTAGCCATTCTTGTCACTCAGTGGATTGGTGTTCTGTTTACTGTTTTCATTGGAGTTAAAAAAGTAAAAAAAAAAAAGAGAAAGAAATGTCTATGGCAGACCAGCAAGACAGCTCAGAGGCCTCAAGCATCTGCTTAGGCAAGCTTAGGCAAAGCACTCAGGGACCACGCTTCTATCCCCAGTACCACATGCCACACCAGCCCCAGCCCTGGCCACACAAAAGAAATATTAATAAAAGGAAATGACTATGGCCTTGATTGCTTCATCTTCACTCTGGGTCCTCCTTTTGCTTCTCCTAACCCTAATCTGAGTGTTTGTGCCTATCTGTATCACAAAGAACCTGAGCTTCCACAGGATACTCATTCACTAGGGCAGAGGCAAGAAGAATGGACAGAAGTTTCGGCCTGTCACTGAGCCTGGCCCCTTATGCTTGTGCATTACTGCTTGTGCTTGTCCTCTCGCCCTTACCTCTGCCTTCCCTTGTCGACTGTCTGCCTTGTGGACTTCCTCTCCAGTGCCAAGTTCGCACAGACTGCTTAGCCCCACAATTATTATTTGCTCTGCAGAGAGGAGAAATGGACTCTGTGGCATAAGACTGAAAGAAAAGAAACAAGAGAGGAGCCCAAAAAAAGTTTTTAAAAAGCATCTGGGAAAGAAACAACCTATATAGGAGCCTTAGGAAAGAATGATGAAAAAAGCAAACAATAAGAAGGATTCTGAGGGCCAGCAAGATAGCTCAATGGAAAAAGTACCTTCTTTGGCAAGTACAGGGGCCAGAGTTCAATCCCCAGTACCACATGCCACACCAATCCTGACACTGGGCACACTGAGCTGATCACCAAGTCGAGGCATGGTGGCACGTGCCTGTAATCCCAGCACTGGGGAGGCTGAAAACAGGAGGATAACCACAAGTCCGATCTGCTTAGTGAGGCCCTGTACCAAATACACAAGATTCTGGCTTTGGGTCAAGAGACATAAAAGCTGGGGGTGCTGGAGAGGTGGTATCCTGATGGATCACATTTCAGAGCTTGGCAGAATGGCTGCTTTATAGAGAGTGAAAAATGTTAGTGAAAAATGTGAGGGCATATGTTTAATTAAAGTCAGGAGTAACAACAAAATGAGCATAATTGCATGCACACATATGCACACACACGCACTACACACTTTCAGCAAGAAGAGCTCAGGAAGAACATGTCTAATAAGGAGTACCTCAGGCATGAAACTTATCCACCCACCAATAGGAAAGACTGAGAATGAATGAGCTAAACAGTTGGATCTGTTGATTTTCTGTCAGGTATGTCTTCTCTTCATGGAAAATTCCAACATTTGTCCCCCTACTTAGAAAATTTCATAGCAAAGGAGATCTCCAAAGGAGGAAAGTATGAAAAGCAATCTGATAACTAAGTAACTCAAAGACAACTGCAGGCTCTTGATCATGAGAAAGGAGAACAAGTTGGAAAAGGAAGGAAGAATTCTCAATGAAATCACCCATGATTTTAAGGAGAAAAAAATAATTGAACAGGAAATGATGATCACATTAAAGATGATGAGGGTCCTTCCAGAAAGTGACATAAACGACATTCGTCTAAATAGTTTTATGTTTCTTTTAAGAGAAAAAAAATACAGAATTTCAAAACAAGATCATAAGAAATTAACAACGGTTACTCGAATGCGTATTGGGATCTTCCAAGTAGCTGCTCAGGCTAGCAGACGGAGATATGCAAAATTGATCAAGCAGTATAGGCACTAGCTGTTCCACTCTCTGAAGCAATAGAAATTAGCAGTGCAATTATTGCAGCTGATAATATTGCTTTCCCCATCCTTCTTTTCTGTTTTCCCCATCCCAGTTGTTTTCCCTTTTGAACAGTTTCTTTCTCTTTCACAATGGATTCAAATAGAGTAAATTCACACCTTGCTCTTGCACCGCAAATGGTGAAACATCTTTTCCTAGAGGTTGGACTTGCAGCAAGGAAGTCAGACTATTTGTTAAACAATATTTAATTCTCTCTAATTTTATTAAACTTAAAAGTAAACAAACTTACTCTTATGAGAATTCAAATTAACCCAAGGAACAGACCAATTCAGTTATGTTCAAAACTGAGAGAATGCAGTAGGTTGCCACTATCATTTCAGTTGGTGTCATAAACAGTCCTAGCTGGTACTTGGATTTTAAGGTTACAAAGGCAAAAGTGTGATGCTGAGATGATGCATTTTGTTTAAAGTGAACAATTAATAAAACCCTTGAAGTGTAATAAGATAATAAGCACTGTATCCAAAGTGGCTTGGATTGGGAACCCACAACACTGCCTGAGTTTTACCTCAGAAAAGAAGACAAACAATCAGTGTAAAAATTCCTGATTGTAACCCTTCTTCTACTAGCTACTACCTCAAAATATTCAGGCGATTAGTTAGATATTTAATTTTAATAAAATAGACAAAGAACAGGTTCCTAAAGAACATGAAAATCTTTATGTTCTATGTGAACATAGAACACAAAGTTCCATAGATTTTGTGCTATTGAATCCTTTTGTGACTTTATGGAGTACTCACAACTTAATTCTGATGTCAGCGCAACAACACAACAGTACTGCGCTATTCACAGGACATCATGGTAAGGACGTCGATCACCTTTGGACAGCTCTTTAAGTTGGGTACTTATTATTCTACCGTAAGATCAAAACCACTAAATCATCTTACTAGTCTACTATTAGGATGATGGAGGACACCTCTTAGCTATTTATGACTCCGGGGGTAGAGCAGATTGAGAGCAGCCAGTGCTAGTGTTTAACTAGATGAGAGTTACCGTTCTGCTCTGTCCTGTCCATTCCTGTGAGCTCAGGTCACTGAGCCTGCTGAGACACTGTGTGCTGTCCGGTGCATTTCCCTGAGAGGCTTTGTGCAGATGAGGCTGGCATGAGGGAGATGATTCTTCTACACATTGACGTACATGCATACACTATCCACATCACCACTGTCCTTCTTTTGAAGTGTAGTGCATAGGCTATAAAATTCATCCTTTCAGACTATATGGTCCAGGAAGATTTTGTTTGTTTTGCTTTCCAAAATTACCAGAGTTATAAATCACCACCACGAATTCCACAAGACGTTTACTATCAGAGTGCAATAACTCATAAACTATTTGGACATTTAGAAAAAATAAATGAAAAGTTAGAATCTAAGTGGATCTGGGGACTAAATGTAACATGCAGAAGTATCTGTAGTGTGCACCAGAAAATCTGCCTTCTTTGCCTTCTAGGCAATTAGGGCCTCTGAAGATTCAGTATCCTTTTTGTAATCTAATGGTCAGATTAAGTGTGAAGATCTTAGAATGTGTGCTGCTGAAGCAAACATTGACCATGAAGAGTTTAAGTAACAGAAACCACGTTCACATTCCCCTGGTTCAGTTTTTAAATGTTAAGGTGATGACTGCCTTCCGGTTCTGATTTGTTCTCTGCTGAACTCTGTCTCTGCCGATAACATGCCAACAGACACAACTGAAAAATCAAATTTCAGCCCCCAAATTCTATACCTGGATCACCTGCTTTTAAAGAGTTGGGATTTTCTTCGCTCTGTATCATCCTGTGTATATTTCTGAGACATCATTGATAATAATTCACATATATAAGATATCCTTCAAGTCTTTTCTTAAATGTACAAAACAATATACTAGCATGTAACTTACTAATAACTCACCTCAGAAAAGTTACTACACCTCTGCTCCTCTGTTCTGGGAGGATGGAGGCCGTCCTTGCAGGCGAGCAACAGGCGATTCTCCACACAGAGCTCTCTCGGGCCAGGGTGGATGAAAGGAGCATCACCAGAGGTGAGCAGAGTAGTTTGGGCATTCCCCAGAGAAACAGGGAAGGGCTCCCCTCTGAACTCAGAAGGCCTTCCTTCTCTTTTTAAGTCATCCTTTTTCTGGAAACAATCCACTCTAAAGATTTTCTTTTGGGGAGCAGAATATCATGCTCCGATTTGGGGTGTGGTCACACTCTAGAGAGTAGGGATCCTTTCATCCAATTTAATTGCTCTGTTGAACTCAGTGATACCACATACTCGCTGGGAAAGCGCGAGGCAATACTGCTGACAAGATGAGGCCGTGGGGGGAGCGGGGCCAGTTTGCTAACCAGGATGAACGGACAGGAGAGTCGGAACAGGCAGTGGCTGGGGCTTCCTTGTAGGGCTTGGGGGTTGGGGCTGAAGCACAGATTGTTGCCTGCAGGCGTGGACTAGGGCTTACTTGATGCTAACTTCTTGCCAGTGCCAAAGGGAAGAGCATCAGGTTTCTTAGCAGTTTCTTCCCTGTAAGGCAGAAGGGAAGAGATTTTGTAGACGCTCACAAGCTGTCAGGGATAAAATGCCAAAAAACGGAGGCAGGAGAAGTACTATGTACCTCTCACTGCTCTGTCTTCCTTGCTCTCATTCATTTATTTTATATTACTGTCTGTCTCACATAGTGATCTTGTCATCCCCATCCCTCATTGTAGAGATGGGGGATGCAGGGTCAGTTTACACAGGCATGGCTACTTCCCGAGGGCTCCTCGCCATGCTCAACGCAGATCCTAGAAGACCCTGGAGCACCGCAAGGACTCAGGATCAGCTGAATAAATAAATTCATCTTTGTTTCTTCTACACAATAAGTATACTGCTTTGAACAACAATTAAAATTTGATGAAAGAATGAATAAAATTCAGCAACACTTAAAACGAGTATATCAGAATGTATCTTCTCAGTTAAAAAAGCATTTGAATAATTGTATTTATAGAAACTACTTTGATTTCAGATGAATAATATAATTTGGGCGAAAATG